>NW_011494744.1:290878-305447 GCF_000754665.1 Bison bison bison | reverse complement strand
GTGATCATGTATGGATGTGAGAGTTGGACTATAAAGAAAGCTGAGCACTAAAGAACTGATGCTTTTGAACTGTGGTGTTGGAGAAGACTCTTGAGAGTCCTTTGGACTGCAAGGAGATCCAACCAGTCCATCCTAAAGGAAATCAGTCCCGAATATTTGTTGGAAGGACTGATGCTGAAGCTGAAACTTCACCTGATGTGAAGAACTGATTCACTGGAAAAGACCCTGATGGGAAAAGATTGAAGTAGAGAGGTGAAGGGGACAACAGAGGATGAGATGGTTGGATGGCATCACCGACTCAATGGACAGGAATTTAAGTAAACTCCAGGAGTTGGTGATGGACAGGGAGGCCTGGTGTGCTGCAGTCCATGAGGTCGCAAGGAGTTGGACATGATAGTGACTGAACTGATATTGATATATAAGATCCAGAAATGTTTGTAGTTATGTGTGGGAGAATAAATTATCAACAATATTATGATAATAACAGTCTTAATCATGAGCAAAATAGACCAAATTGTGACTTCTTTTGCTAATATTTGCATTTTCTTTCCATTTCCCAGCTCTCAAACACATATGGCCCTGTGTTCACAGTGTATTTTGGCTTGAGGCCCACTGTTGTGTTGCATGGGTATGAAGCAGTGAAAGAAGCCCTAATTGATCAGGGAGAAGAATTTTCTGGAAGAGGCAATATCCCAATGTCTCAAAGAGTTAATAAAGGATATGGTAAGTGTGCATATGCACGTGTCCAACATTGGTAATGGGGGTGGGGAGAATGGAAAAGAGGAATTTGAAAAGCCCCCTCAGCAGAGCTTGGTCCATCTCTGAGGCTGCCAAGTGTCAGCTCACTCCTCCTTCTCTAGGGCCTCCCTCCTAGTCTCTGTTTCCCCTCCTGGCAGGAATCATTTTCAGCAACGGGAAGAGATGGAAGGAGATCCGACGCTTCTCCCTCATGACCCTGCGGAATTTTGGGATGGGGAAGAGGAGCATCGAGGACCGCGTTCAAGAAGAAGCGCACTGCCTGGTGGAGGAGTTGAGAAAAACCAACGGTGGGTGATTCTATGCTCTGTAATTCTGACCTCAGCAGACCACTCATTTCTCCAGGGACGCCCTTGGAAACATTTCAGGGGCGGCCACATCTTTCATACGGTTCCTGGTTTTCAGCCTTCCCATGGAGAAGAGAGAGAGAGAGGAGAGAGCCAAAAGGGCTTTTGTGTATGTATGCTTGTTGTGTGTGTACACCCAGGATGGGGCATATAGTGTGGATTAAAGGTCATTTAATCCTATTCTGATTTGAAATTTTTGTTTTCACATCATTAGGACATGAAGGTAGGAGGTTTTGAGTCTCATTTTTGTGTGTGTGTGCATTAGAGAGCAATTTCCCTCCCCATAGTGTCAGTTTGGGTTATCTATTCCAGAACATTTCATCAGGGAATACTTGTCAAGTGGACACGGTGGGAATGAATTCATCATGCCCCTCTGGAGGGCATGTGCTTTCACTTAATTGGCCTGTATTTGTATGGTCAACCTTACTCAGATGTCTGAGGGTTTCTTCAGACACTCATTGCCTACAGTTCTAGCCAGTAATGATACTTTTCTATGGTTCTAATTACTTAGGTATCCTCAGTGCAGGCCTCATCTATTGTGATTTCCTTGTAAACAACTGTTTTAAAATTATCAGCTTGAGTTATTTAATGTTGCTTCTAAGTTACAGTATTGTTTTATGAATTCTAAGAAATAGATGCTATAGAATAATCCTAAAGTTTACACAAATACGAGGTTATAAAATGATTTATTTGGATTTCAGCCTGCCTTCCTAATTAGTTGCTTCCAACTTCAACTTTCTCTTTACATTTATCTCCCCTCCCTTACTGGTAAAGAATCTGCCTGCAGTGTTGGAGACCTGGGTTCAGTCCCTGGGTTGGGACGATCCCCTGGAGAAGGGAAAGGCTACCCACTCCAGTATTCTGGCCTAGAGAATTCCATAGACTGTATAGTCCATGGGGTTGCAAAAAGTCAGACATGACTGAGAGACTTTCACTTTCCTTTTCCCATGTTTTGTATTTTCCATATTTTATGATACTTTGACATCTTGGAAGGCCTTGCAGACCTGGGGAGCAACTGCCTCTCCCAGGATTAGTTAATCCTGAGATAGAGCATCACATCTTTTCTATGAGCGTGCCTTTGATTTTTAAGCCAACCATCCAGAGCCCATACCCTCTGGATACCTACTTTATGAAACCCTCACACACCAAGCCAATATTCTCCCTGCCCTAAATTAACCCAAGGCATTATGGGACAACCAGGGACCATCCCTACTGCCTAGCTGCTGCTACTGCTGCTAAGTCACTCCAGTCGTGTCTGACTCTGTGCGACCCCATAGACGGCAGCCCACCAGGCTCCACCGTCCCTGGGATTCTCCAGGCAAGAACACTGGAGTGGGTTGCCATTTCCTCCTCCAATGCGTGAAAGTGAAAAGTGAAAGTGAAGCTGCTCAGTCGTGTCCGCCTCTTCGAGACCCCGAAGACTGTAACCTACTAGGCTCCTCCGTCCATGGGATTCTCCAGGCAAGAGTACTGGAGTGGGTTGCCATTGCCTTCTCCCTACTGCCTAGAGCCCTCTGAAATTATCCAAACTATCCAATCCTAAGGTTAGTTAGCATACTGACCCCACCTTGCTCATTTCTTCCGTGAAACCCCTGTGAAAGCTCTGCTCCATGCTGTCTCCTGACCAATCTTGGTGCTTCCCCACGTGGTCCTGGGTGATGTACCCCTCCTCTTGGGAATAAACTATCTTCTCTATGGCTATCATCTCCTGATCTGTTGACCTCATCATGTGAATAAAAATAAAACCCCAAGTACATTTTAAAACAATTGGGTTTGGGATTAAAACTCTTAGGGTAATTTTTCACCCCTACTGCTAGCTGTACTGATTTATGAAGCGCTTGTCACAATGAATCTTATTTTCGGTCTGGATTCCAAACTATCTGCTTTGTAAGTCTTCCTCTCCAGTGACCTGATAGGAAAGATTAAAAATCAGATTTTAGTCGTCACACACATGGACATTTCATTTTAACCTTTCTTGTTTGCTTTGTGATTGAAGTTTGAAGTGGAGAATTCTTACTTTTATTTTAGGCAAACAAATCTTAGAGTTTGCAGTTTATTTGTGTTACTTTTTCTTCTCATACAATGTGGATGACTTTTACTCATTTTTCCATCAAACACCTGAATTTTTCCATAATCTTTCTCTCTTAAATCTCTTCCTTTCTTGATCCTACCAGTCATTCCTTCAACTATTTATTATATATAAAAGGTTCCCAGGTTCCTAAATATTTTCTCTTTCTTACATCAGTGCTTAATTGTTTAGCTTACCAGATAGATGTGATTCTGTACTGATAGATAACTTGAATTGTTGTTTTTAACCGGACATTTAACATTTTTTTCCATTCTTCAAAATAACCAACAATTTGGCTCAAGGCAGTGAAGGAAATGGAGATTTTGGGAACAAGTTATTAAACAAACTAGGATGGCTGAATGGTTAGGATTCTGGGCTCTCTCTGCCATGGGTCCATGTTCAGTTTGTGGTTGGTGAGCTAAGATCCCTCAAACTGTGCAGCCCAGCTAAAAAGTTAAAAAAAAAAAAAAGGTCTGTTAAACAAACAAAGGATGGTATGGTCAACTCATATTAAAGGCAATAATGATGTATTTTAAGCATACTTAAATTTTTGCTGATAAGGGAATTTCTATGTAAATGTTGATTTAGATATTCTATAATTATCTGTTATCCACAGCAAAGTTGTATATTTATATTTTAACAGTGTTTTATAAATCTTTTCCATTCTTTAGGGTCACCCTGTGATCCCACTTTCATCCTGGGCTGCGCTCCCTGCAATGTGATCTGCTCCATTATTTTCCAAAATCGGTTTGATTATACAGATCAGAATTTTCTTAACTTGCTAGACAAATTTAATGAAAATCTCCAGGTTGCGAGCTCCCCATGGATGCAGGTGAGGGCATGCTCCTTTTTTCCTGAGAAGTCATCTGTGTTCTTTTCTCTGACAAGTTCATAATTCAGTATGGACCAAGCTGTGAAGAGAATGTTTGAAAACTGAACATTTTTTTAATTTATTTATTTTATTTATTTATTATTATTATTATTTTTTACTTTACAATATTGTATTGGTTTTGCCATACATCAACATGCATCCACCATGGGTGTACACGTGTTTCCCATCCTGAACCCCCCTCCCACCTCCCTCCCCATACCATCCCTCTGGGTCATCCCAGTGCACCAGCCCCAAGCTTCCTGTATACTGCATAGAACCTGGACTGGCGATTCATTTCTTATGTGATATTATACATGTTTTAATGCCATTCTCCTAAATCATCCCCCGCTCCCTCTCCCACAGAGTCCAAAGGACTGTTCTATACATCTGTGTCTCTTTTGCTGTCTTGCATACAGGGTTGTCATTACCATCTTTCTAAATTCCATATATATGCGTTAGTATACTGTATTGGTGTTTTTCTTTCTGGCTTGCTTCACTCTGTATAATAGGCTCCAGTTTCATCCACCAATGTGGCAACTGGGAATCAGATTTTCCCCTTTGTTTTGTTTTTTTTTAGTTTGATATAGTTTCTGTTTGTTTGACTTTTGCTGCTGCTGCTGCTGTGTCGCTTCAGTTGTGTCCGACTCTGTGTGACCCCATAGACGGCAGCCCACCAGGCTCTGCCCTGGGATTCTCCAGGCAAAAACACTGGAGTGGGTTGCCATTTCCTTCTCCAATGCATGAAAGTGAAAAGTGAAAGTGAAGTTGCTCAGTCGTGTCCGACTCCTAGCGACCCCATGGACTGCACCCTACCAGGTTCCTCTGTCCATGGGATTTTCTAGGCAAAAGTATTGGAGTGGGGTGCCATTGCCTTCTCCATTGACTTTTGCAAGCTGTAGCTATTCATTTATTTAGTGACTTTTCTAAACTGTTTTGGCACAATCTCTTTTTTTTTGTCTAGTGTGGTTGCTGAAATTTCTGTTCCTTTAGCTTATTATGTTCAACTAGTATTTGAATAGAGTTTTTTGATTTTTGTTTTTTTTTTTGCTTTTTTCTTTTTAAAAAATTGAATAAAATATTCTTTAAAATCTATAGTGCTTTACAGTTTTCAGAAGTTTCACACACAAGATTTCATATAATCCTATAAAACCCTTTTTTCCCCTCACTACCCTTGTGTTGCCCCTCTATCCTCTCCTCTCCCTCTATAGCTTGTTTTCATATCTGTGAGTCTGTGGATAGCAATGCCATTGAATGTGAGGATCCTAAGAGAAGAAAAGTGAGACAAAGAGATGGAGATAGAGAGGAAGGGAGGAAAGAAGAAAGGGAGAAAGGGAGGAAATAAAGGGAAGGAAATGACTCCTAGATTTGTCCTTGTGTGCTTAGTTGCTAGTCATGTCCGACTCTTTGTGATCCTATGGACTGTACCTGCGAGGCTCCTTTGTCCATGGGATTTCCCAGGCTTTTCCCAGTATCCTGGCTTTTCTCAGGGATTTCCCAGTATCCCAAGGATACTGTGGTGGGTTGCCATTTCCATCTCCAGGGGAATCTTCCTTACCCAGGGACTGAACTTTTGCGTTGGCAGGTGGGTTCTCTTACCACTGAGCTGCCTGGGAATCCTTTAGCCAGGTTATTTTCAACTCTGTCTTGGTCTTCACTTGTTACTTGCACTCAACCTAGAGATCAGCCAGAGGTGATAGCTTAGTCTCTTCTTAGGTCTTTTCTTAGCAGATGTCCTGCCCTGGGCATGTGTATAGCTTTCTGAATTTCTCAGTATACATGGGTGCTTTTGAATGTGCTAATGTCTTAAAGGCACTCCCTCCCCAGCTGTTCTTTCTGGAGTTTGGGGCTCTGTTGTGTGCCTTAACTGTAATCCTTTGCTCCAGGCAACTGTGGGTTTTTCATGAATCTTGCCAGGTCTTTGAGACATCCATACTGTGTTTCCACCTTAAGTTCCAAGTCAGATGAAACAAAAACAAGTTCCTGTGTCAGTGCCTCACGTGGCCCCAGACAGGTTAGAACACAGATACACAGTTCCTTGTTAGTGAGGTCTGCCCCGATACCACCAGAATGAGGAAGCAGGCTCCCATACCACAAGCTGCCCTTGTTAAGGCCACTGCCAAGGAAGGAGGTGGGACAAGGAGAAAAAACAATAACAGATCTTTTCTGCTGTTTTTAAGTTGTCTTATCCTTCATTCAACATTTATGTGATTGCTGTAAACCTTGGTGCTCTGGAGTTCTGACAAGTTGATTCTGATAGTTTTTGCTTAATTTTCTGACTCTTTTTAAGGCCTTCTGAGTTGTCTACTGCATCATTTTTGCTGATGTTATTCTAAGTGAATGTTTGAACGTAACAATCCTGCCTTAGTGTCATAAAGTAAACATCTGGGAAAGGTGGCTGTGCTTTTATTTTACAAAGAAAAGAAAAGCCTGAATATAAAGCTGGAATTCAAGATTCTTGACTCCCTGGCCAGTGGTTTTTTCCACTACCCCACCAAAACCCAGTTTCCATAAACTACTTTGGTGACTGCCCAAAAGCATGCCCACAGCACTCAATGAACGTCCAGGCCCTTACTGGAAGGTTTCCATTGTGCACAGGCTTGTCCTCCAATCGCACTTGGTGATTTCCTCATCATATTACTTAGCAGAAATATCCTACTTTAGGAAGAAAGAGAATATCTCTTTCAGAGAGGAAGAAAGTTTGTGAACAGAGATGCCACCGGGAACACTGGCCAGGGCAGGGGTGTTTGATGCTTTAGTTGGTGTCCTAGCTGACCAGGTGATTGGGCTTGGGATGATAAAACTTCCAAACTTCCTTAACCTCTGTCCTCATCTATAAAATGTGTATCATAGTAATTCATCTTACTCTGTATTTCAAGGTTGTAAAGAAGAATTAATTTAGAAAAAGAGAGAATTGACATAAAAATGCTTTAATAACATAAGGTTGTTGTATGACTATAGGAAATTACTGTCAACTTTTATCACCTGGTCAGAGTTTTCTCCCTTAAATACCTCTATCAGCATAAAGAATTATTTTATATGTATAATATAAAAAGCTCCCCCTGAAGATATAGACCATTTTTATTCACTTCAATTTCTAACCAGGGCTAGGCATATGGTATATATGTGTTCAACATATATTTTTAATTTAATAAATACATATTTTTAATCTTTAAGGTCTGCAACACTTTCCCTATTCTCATCGACTATTTCCCAGGGAGTCATAACAAACTATTTAAAAATTTTGCTTATATAAGAAGCTATGTTTTGAAGAAAGTAAAAGAACATCAAGCAACTCTGGACATTAACAATCCTCGGGACTTCATCGATTGTTTCCTGATCAAAATGGAACAGGTAAAATGTTGATGACAGATTGGTTATCTATTTACCTGAATTTTTTTGTTCATTAACTTGTTCTGTACTTATTAGGGATGTTTAATGGTTAGAGAAGAAATGCTTGATTAGCACTTTGGGTACTATTTGTGCATGGATCTGGATTGAGCATCATGGGAGATTTAAAATTGAATAGTTAAATAACTGGGATACATGGACCTTGTCTGTTGGGTACTAATAGGCTAGATGAGAAGAAATAGAACACACATCTCAGGTGAAATGGAAGTGCAGACAAGTGAGAAATACAAAATACTGAGCCATAAAGGGAAAGTGGGTGTGATCATTTCACATAGCATGTGGGAGAGTGAGAAGGAAGGATTTAGCCTGCTTGGGTTTCCTGTATGTCCTGAAGCTTGACGTATATCTTCAAATATTTGCAATAAGTCATCGGGGAGGGAATTTCAGATTGGTAGAATGATGTCATGAGAGGTTCAGAGGTGTTTGTGGTAGAGACTAGGTGGGTAGAAGAGAGAAGCCTTAACTGAGTGTAACCAAAAATGATTCTGGAAAGATATAGAGTTGGAAGTTGGTGTCCTTCAAGTTAACATGAAAGTTGGCATTAGAAATTTTGATTTTTATCAGGTAGATGTATGAACCAGAACGAGAGTAGAATGCAAATAATTACTGGGGAAGATTATCCTGGGAGTTCTGTAGAATGACCGGTACAATGAGAATGGAGCTCAAGGACCAGCTATGAGATTTTTAATTTCTTTGGACTTTGGCTTGATGAAAGTCTGGAACATGGAAATGCAGAGGATTCTGAAATAAAATCAATCTGTCCATCTTGTCATATTATCAAAGATCCATAAATATTAGTTTTAGTTAGAAGAGAGGATGAGAGCCAAATTATAGGGAGTGTCTGGGAAGTCTCAGTAAAAAGATCAAATTTGTTATCTGAAAAGTTCAACTAAGGAGGGAAAAATTCAGATAGTAAATTTTAATAGTGAATGTGATTAGTGGTAGGGTCAAGTTGGAAATTGTGGCAAGAGCAATATAGGTGCCATAGAAAATTTGTGTAGGTGCAAAGCCGTTCTTGAACTGGGGAAAGGCCGGATCCAGTAAAAGCTGTAAAAAGCACTGTAGAAACTAATTCTAGAGAAAGAAATTTCTTCATCTGAGGCCATGATTATTTTATTCAACCACTTTGTAGCACTGGGCAGAAATGAGAAAACAGTTAGTAGGCTAAAATGGCAAGGAGCCAAAGATGCTGATGAAGATGACATTTGAAGAATTGTTCATGGATTTGCACTGGGCTGCTCAAATCATGTGTTTTGAACAGAATGAAGGGAAGCACATGGAGTGGCTTAAAGAAAGAGGAGGAAGGAAGAAGCAAATCTGCTCTCTGCTTTATCTGGTGCTTGGGCAATGATTTTTGTCCTTCTGGGGCCCAGTTGATTTGAGAATCTGATTAAGAGTAAGGAAACTGTCCTAGAAAGATGCACCTATATGAGTTCCTGATATTTTGCACATAATTTGAGGGATTCTCATTGTGCTATGAAGTCTCTCCACTAATCCTGGGTTAAGGAGGCTCTAAGATGTCTGGTATTCCATTTAACAGTGGCTGTTTCATCAGTGCTATGTTTAAAACCCTTATTGTTTCTCTGGAGTTCACTATCATATTTATTTTTTAATAGTATATATTTATATATATATTTTATCTTTATTCAGTATAATTTATATACCATATCCCTCACACATTCAGTATACAATTCAATATTTTCACAGAGTTGAACAACTACCACCACAACCAATTTCTGAATATTTTTATGACCTTGAAAAGAAATCTTATATGCTTTTGGAGTCACCCTCATTCCTCCCCAGTCTCCCCAGTTCTAGGCGTCACTAACCTATCTTCCATCTTTATAAGTTTGCTATTCTGGACATTTCATGTTAATGGAATTATACAATATGTGTCTTTTGTGTCTAGCTTCTTTCACTTAATGCTTTCAGGGTTCATTGATAATGTAGCATACATCAGTACTTCATTCCTTTAAATGATTAAATGGCATTTCAGTGTGGATATACCACATTTTGTATATCTGTTTGTTGGTTGATGGACATTTTGGTTCCTTCTATTTTGGTTTTTATGAGTTTGTGGACATTTATGTACAAGTTTTATGTATGTGTGCATTTGTTAAGTTGCTTCAGTCATGTCCAACTCTTTGCGACCCTATGGACTGTAGCCTGTCAGCTCCTCTGTCCATGGGATTCTCCAGGCAAGAATACTGGAGTTGGTTGCCATGGCCTGCTCCAGGGGATCTTCCCAAGCCAGGAACTGAGCCCATACCTTTTACCCCTGCTGTAATGGCAGGCGGACTCTTTACTACTAGCACCACCTGGGAAGCCCCACAGGTTTTGTATACACATATGTTTTAATTTCTCTTGGGTATATACCTAGTGATAGAATTGTTGGTGGGCTTCCCAGGTCACACAGTGGCAAAGAATCTGCCTGCCAGTGCGAGTGACATAGGAGATGGGAGTTCAATCCCTGGGTCAGGAAGATCCCTGGAATAGGAAATGACAATCCACTCCTGTATTCTTGCTTGGGAAGTTCCAAGGACAGAGGAGCCTGGTAGGCTGTAGTCCATGGAGTCACAAAGAGTCGAACACAACTGAGCCTAGCACAGACAGATGATAACTTTATATTTAACCTTCGAAGGAAGTGTGGCAGATCAAAGTCTTAATGTAAGAACTGAAGCTATAAATCTAGAAGAAAACTTACACATAAAATTGGCTGCACCATTTTATATACTCACCAGCAGTGTATGAAGCTTACAATTTATTCACATATTTGACAGTGCTTCGAATTATCTGTCTTTTTGACTCTAACCATCCTAGTAGATCTGATCCATTTTCACATGGATCATGTTGCATCTGTAGGTCAGTTAGGGAGTAATGCCGTCTTAACTTTTAAGTCTTTCAATAGATGAACATGGGATGTATTACCATTTATTTAGGTCTTCTTTAATTTCCTTCAGCAAGGTTTTGTATAGGCTAGTTTAGTTTTGATAGGCTATGTGTACATAACCATTGATTCTTCAAATTCGCATGAACAGATAAAAATAGCAATAACGATTTGTAAGAACTCTACTCTCCTTCTTGGTCTCAGAGTAATTTTGAGTTGACAAACTTAGAAACTGTATGAAGTTGATGTTACCAATGGGGATAACTACTTTTGTCTATCAGGTACAACTGTGATAGGGTTAAGTCTATCTTAATGGTGTTGGATGATATAATACTGGGCATGCCACAGGTCACCTGGGGATTATAAGAGCCTTATTAAATTAATGCTAGTCTAGAGGACTGGATAGGAAGAAATGATTATTTTGGGTATGTTCATGACCTCTGTAGTCAGTATTTCAGATTGTCCCATTCTTATTATCAATTTTATGTCACATATATCCCTCCTCTAAACCCACCTTAGTTGTCCTTGTGAAGGGCTTTTACGCTCCCAACTTCCAATTTGTGAGAGCTTTATTCAGTCAATTCCTTATTCTGAGCATCTACACTCTTTTCCTCGCCCAAGCTGCCTATTGCCTCACATCTTGGAATACAGTAGTGGCCGGCCCCATTTTGTCTTTGTATGCGGGATAAATAAACTCACTATTTCTTTAAACCACTGTTAACTTTTTTTTTTATTGGTAGGCAAACACAACCTTAATTGATAGAAATGAGCAAATTAGAGCCATATCTTGAAAAATGTTATAAACCAGAATCAAGAGTTTGCAATTCTCTTTTCCTTTTAAACCATTTTATCTGGACTCTGCCTAAAGACACATGAAGAAGTTGAAAATGTGCAAAAGCTAACATAGCAGCACATCCTAGAATATATTACAAAGAAAAAGAATGGATTCACAGAGACTCTTATGTTGGGAAGTCCAGGGCTAGCCATGACGTGTACATTGAACTCAAGTGCCTTCCATTTTTCTTCAGCATATTTAAGTATGTAGGTTTCATCTTTATGTTCAGATACTCATGTTTCAAAATGATGACTGCACCACTTCTACGTCTGTATCTGTGTTTTGACTATGAAGAAAGAAAGAGAGAAACTGGCATCAGCAAGCTCTTTGGTAAGAAGTAGGTTGCTTCACCAGTGTGCCTGCAAAAGAGGCTTGGAATGAAGTTTTTAGGCAAGCTAGGGATGAGGAGTAGGAAATCAAGACTGCATCAGCCCAGTCCACACACTTTGCCGGTTGTTGTAGTACTGCACTCGAGTGTCTAGGTTTGTTTAGCTTTGTAACAGTGTGTTATTTTGGATTGATTTTAATTATTTATACTGGCAAACTACCAGATAATTACATCAAATAACTTATAGGAAAAACACAATCAAGAGATGGAGTTTACTTTTGAAAACTTGATAGCATCTGTGTCTGATTTGTTTGGAGCTGGGACAGAGACAACGAGCACCACGCTGAGATATGGGCTCCTCATGCTGCTGAAACACCCAGAGGTCACAGGTATAACATGGTGGGCAGGGTGAGTTTTGGGGAAGATATTGGGTCTTCTGTCTTATAATTTCTCTTAGAGAAGCTTTAGTTTTGAAATTTCTTTGCCACCCACTATAAGCTGCCCAAATATTAAAAAAAAAAAAAAGGTGAAAGTAAGACAAATTTGTATAGTAGGGAGGATTGCTGAGAAAAGTGAAGACAGTATGAGCAGTATCAAAGGCAATAAAGCTATGGATTTCATCAATAAAAAATTCTGGTTAAGTATCTGGACTTCATGGGAAGGGATTTGCAGCAGGCACAACCAGCATAAATTGGCCTACAATGGACTATTAGTTTTCTTAAGAAGTGGCCACTTTGAATGGTAGATGTATTTTTACTTAAATCTTTCCCTGTTCTAAATATGCAGCATTATAATGCTAGGGTAGGGAAGATGGGAGCTATATTGTTGAAGTATAGCAGAAATTCTAGAAATCTGGTGAGAAAGCCTGAGAAAATTTTTGGTCTGAGAAGTACTTTAAAAGGTTAGATTTAGAAAAAGATATATGCTATTTAGATAGAAGATGTACCTAAAAGGCCACCTGATGCAAAGAGCTGACTCATTGGAAAAGACCCTGATGCTGGGAAAGATTGAGGGCAGGAGGAGAAGGGGATGACAGAGGATGAGATGGCTGGATGGCATCACCGACTCAATGGGCATGGGTTTGGGTGGACTCCGGGAGTTGGTGATGGACAGGGAGGCCTGGCGTGCTGCGGTTCATGGGGTCGCAAAGAGTTGGACACAACTGAGCAACTGAATTGAACTGAACTGTACCTAAAAGAATTTTTTCCCTTTTTAAACATTAAATAAGATAGCATTTCACGTTGCAAATAAACACACACACAATACATATACAATTGCAAACCATACATACATCAGTTATAGAATTTGATTTTTAAAACATCGTACATTATTTTGATATGAAAATAATACTTGATACCTGTTTTTCTTTCTGTGATTGTCGAGACCAGCTCAACAAGCAGGGTTTCCGAAAGCGTGATACGGTGAGAGAATGAGAAACGAGACACAAGAATTCATAGAAAAGCGAGGATCAGGGAGCCGACACCACTCCAAGGCGAAGGTGCAGCGCCTGAATCCAAGCCGGCTTTATTATACCCTCAGCCGTGAAGGAAAGAATATGCGGGGAGTTAAACTATAACTTGTGTGGCCTTCAGGGCCAAAGAACAAAATGATCATTAACCATTTAGTAATTAAGAAACAGTAATCAATAACAAATCAGTAACTAAGACTAATATTCTTATCTACAGATTTTTCACCAGATATATAAAACATGTGACTCTCTGAGAGGCCAGTCGAGAAACAGTCTGGGGTCGGTTTTCCGACCCCAGGATCATATCTTGTTTTCATGATTATGAACTGTTCCCTCTGGACTTGTTCCAAGAGTCTCATGCCTTATAGCATCCAGTTTATCAATAAACTTCTTTTGCGGCCCTTGCTGGGGCCTGCTTTTGTTTTATTCTTCCTGTCTCCTACATGTGATGACAGACATCTCTTGAGTTAATAATATACCGTTTGTGTTTAAAGTGTTTCATCATGCTAATATATGTGCTTCCCAGGTGGCACTAGTGATAAAGAACCTGCCTGCCAATGCAGAAGATGTAAGACAGGCGGGTTCGATCCCTGTGTCCAGAAGAGCCCCTGGAGGAGGGCATTGCAACCCACCCCAGTATCCTTGCCAGGAGAATTCCATGAACAGAGGAACCTGGCAAACTACAGTTCATAGGGTTGCAAAGAGTTGGACATGACTGAAACGACTTAGCACGCATGCATGCTAATATATAGGCTTCCCTGGTGGCTCAGATGGTAAAGAATCTGCCTGCGATGCAGGAGGCAAGAGTCAGGAAGATTCCCCTGGAGGAGGGCATGGCAATCCACTCCAGTATTCTTGCCTGGAGAATCTATGGACAGAGGAGCCTGGTGGGCTACTAGTCCATAGGGTCAGGAAGAGTCAGACATGACTGAGCGACTAACACTTTTTTCACTTTTCATGCTAATATATAGGTGTGCACAGATTTATCCCTGGAGAAGGCAATGGCACCCCACTCCAGTACTCTTGCCTGGAAAATCCCATGGATGGAGGAGCCTGGTAGGCTACAGTCCATGGGGTCGCTAAGAGTCAGACATGACTGAGCAACTTCACTTTCACTTTTCACTTTCATGCATTGGAGAAGGAAATGGCAACCCACTTCAGTGTTCTTGCCTGGAGAATCCCAGGGACGGGGGAGCCTGGTAGGCTGCCGTCCATGGGGTCACACAGAGTCGGACACGACTGAAGTGACTTAGCAGCAGCAGCAGCACAGATTTATCCCAAAGCCTAGCTTGTATGAGTGTAATTTGTACTTGTATTATGAAAACTCTCTAAGTCTAGGTGTATTTCTGGACATATAATTGATGTTTATAATGATGTTGGAATGCCTTTACAGTTTTATGTCACCCTGATTTGGTATGAAAATGTGGCATGTGTTTTCCTCTTTTTCCCGGTAGTCTTACTTGTGTCTTATCAGCTAAAGTCCAGGAAGAGATTGACCGTGTGATTGGCAGACATCGGAGCCCCTGCATGCAGGACAGAAGCCACATGCCCTACATGGATGCTGTGCTGCATGAGATCCAGAGATACATTGACCTGGTCCC
>NW_011494744.1:286524-290556 GCF_000754665.1 Bison bison bison | reverse complement strand
ATATCTGGCTAAGTCTCCCAAATTGTTCTGCTTCTTTAATATTGTTTTGGCTACTCTTAGCTGTTTATATTTCCAGGTAAATTTTAGTATTAATTTGTCAATTACCCAAAACATTCAGATGTGATTTTTTTCATGGTAGTATCAAATCAGTTTAGAAATTGACATCTTGACATGCTGATGCTTTCAATTCACAGATACAGTTAATTTGGACTTTCTTTTATTTTTTTGATACTGTTTTGTTTTTAGTACAGTGACTTGCACATCTGTTATATTTTTCTCAGATAAGAAATATTCTTGATCTTATTATACATTTTATAATTTTAAAATTGCTTTTTCCATTTTTTTGGTATATAGAAATATAATTGATTTTATTACCTTGATGACCTTATATCTAGCAACCTTTCCAAATTCATATATCATTGTTAATAATTTGCTTGTAGATTTATTTGTAATATCTATATGCACCACAATTCTGCCATCTGGTTTAATATTTGTTTTTTTCTTTATTTTCCAATTCTCATGACTTTGACTTACTTTATTGCATTATCACACTAGCAGGATTTCAAGGATAATATTGAACAAGGTGGGGATAGTGGCTGTTGTTTCATTTATGATATCCTGGAAGAGGTGAGGGTTATATATCTCATCATTGAGAATGATATTTTATGTACATTTTCGTAAATATTTAAAAAAAGCAGATTAGGGAAATACTTCCTAATCCTATTTTTGTATGATTTGGGGGATAAACTTTATTTTTTATGGCAGTTTTAGGTTCATAGCAATTTTAAGCTGAAGATACAGTGATTTCCCATATACTTCCTGCCTCACCTATTATCAATATCCTCTACCACACTGGTACACTTTTTTACAATTGATGAGCCTATACTGACCATCATTAGCCTCCAAAGTTCATCATTTGCATTAGGGTTCACTCTTGTTGTTGTACATTCTGTGAGTTCGAGCAAGAGTTTAATGATATGTGTCCATCATTGTAGTATTATATAGAGTAGTTTCATGGCTCTAAAAATCCTCTGTGCTCTGTCTATTCATCCCTCTCTCCCCCAAATCCTTGGCAAACATTTTATGCCCATTGATTAGGAACTCCCTATTTTCCCCTCTCCCTTGCTGTTCACAATCTAATTTTTTCCACAAATGTGTGTATAATTTGATCAAATGGATTCTCTGCATTTGTTTATATGGTATATATTTTGTTCCCTCTCTCTCTGTCTCTGTCATATATAAAAAGCTGAATTTGGTTTGCTACATTTTATTGAGGACATTTGTATTTTAATTTGTTAGAGGCTGGTCTACAATTATCCTTTCTCAAAAATTTTTGTCAGACTTCTGATATCAAGGTAATGCTGGCTTCATAAAATAGGTGGGAAATTTTCCATACTGTGGGTATGTTTTTATTATGTATATATATATTTCTTTTGGGTGTTCAGTTAGTACTGCCTTTTCTGTGCCTAATAAGTATGGCTTAATCTCAGATATTATATAAGAAAAAAACGCAGTCTTAGGTGATGTCTGTCTTCTCCCAGAAAGTGTTCATCTTTCCTCCACTAGACAGAATTATAAAACACCTCCTATTTCAGAATTGCATATGTACACAGTCAAAAACTGACTGCAGATGCCAATTTGCCTTCCCAAGTTTCTTGCATCTGGAATCTGGGGACCAATTTTAGTCAGCAGTTTTCCAGTGCTTGCTAACACATGGTTTCTGTTTTTATTCAGACTTTCTAGTTGGCATCCTACAAGCTATTCTATTTTGAAGACTGCATATGTTACTATTATATATAAAAATAAAATAACTAAAAATTCTACTTTGAGGAGAAAAGGGTTGTGAGTTTCTTAAGGTTGAAATTATTACTGCTATCTTCTGGGAAAGATGGGATTCTGAATATCTGTGTGCCCCTTATGACAACCACTAGCCACATGTGCCCAGTGAATGCCTGAAAGGTGATTAATGCAACTGAGGAACTGAATTTTAAATTTTATTTACTTATGACTTGCTTTAAATATAAGTAGCCATAGATCACGCAAGTCTACCATGTTAGAGCTGCTCTAAGTTTTTTTTTTTTTCCCTCTCACATGGGTTTAGAACTCCCTCATCCTTAATTCTGCAACACTAAAAACCTAATACAATATTGTAAAGTTTAAAAATAAAATAAAATGAAAAAAAAAACAAATATACATTTAGTGCAATTTGATTTGGTGGTCAAAACGTTACTGGAACTGAAGTGAATCTATTTTTATTCCTATTTATGTCACTTAGTGTGATTATTCATGTCCTACTGAAGACATTTGTATACTGTCGATAATACTAATCGTGTTTACTTCAAAATGTTGCCAGAATTAAACCATGTAACATATATTTTAAAATATGAGCTAAAACTATGAGAAATTTTCGTCTATCACAATGATGAAGTTAAAGGCTGAAAAAAATCTTTTACTAGTGAGGATATACGTAAACAAGTACTTTCAGGTGCCACTGATAAGACTGTAAATAAGTATATCTTTTTTTTCTTTTTTTGAAGGACATTTTGGCCATAATTATTAAAAAATAAAATATATCTTATAATGAAAGAGTTATAATTCTTGGTATCTACTACAAATGCTTGTGAAGGAATATCAAAATGCATCCTTGCATCATTACTTGTAATAAAAAAAGTATTTTTAGCTACTAAATGTTCATTGTAAGTGTAATGGCACATTTATATTGTGTAGTATGAATAAGGCAGATGTGTATGTGTTGACGGGCTTCCAGGTGGAGCTCGTGCTAAAGAACCCGCCTGCCAGTACAGGAGTCATCAGAGACACAGGTTTGATCCTGTGTCTGGAGGAGGAGAGCGTGGCAATCCACTCCAGTATTCTTTCCTGGAGAATCACATGGCCAGAAAAGCCTGGTGGGCTACTGTCCATAGGGTCACAGAGAGTCTGACATGACTGAAGAGACTTAGCAGCAATAGAAGCATATATGTTGACATAGGGCAATATCTAAATTATTTCATTATAGAAAAAAATCAAAATCTAGTGGATGTTTGTCATTGGGTAAAAAGAGAAGAAAATGCTAAGTAGCGTAAATGTATATAGGATTATCTGCTGATATGCATAATATCTGTGAAAGCACATGTAACTAGTTGGTGGGAATGATTATTTTTGAAAAGTCTAAATGAGTTGGTGCAGCTAGATAGGAAGAAGACTCACTTTTTACCGTGTGTTTTTGTGACAATATCTTCTTCTATTTTTCACTTGAGGTATAAGTTATGTAAAAGAAAAATTACCCTTTTAAGTACAGAGTCTAAAGAGTTTTGACCAATATGTGAAGTTATGTCACTACCACCACAAGTAAGATATAACGCATTTTCATCATCTTGAAAATTTCCCTTATTCTCCTTTTGCAACCAATCCATTTCCCCCAATTTTAGCCCCTGATAACTACTAATCTGTTTTTATTTTATTTTTAAACTTTACAATATTGTATTGGTTTTGCCAAATATCGAAATGAATCTGCCACAGGTATATACGTGTTCCCCATCCTGAACCCTCCTCCCTCCTCCCTACCCATACCATCCCTCTGGGTTGTTACAGTTTACCAGCCCCAAGCATCCAGTATCATGCATCGAACCTGGACTGGTGACTTGTTTCATATATGATATTATACGTATTTCAATGCCATTCTCCCAAATCATCCCACCCTCTCCCTCTCCCACAGAGTCCAAAAGACTGTTCTATACATCAGTGTCTCTTTTGCTGTCTCGTATACAGGGTTATTGTTACCATCTTTCTAAATTCCATATATATGCGTTAGTATACTGTATTTATGTTTTTCCTTCTGGCTTACTTCACTCTTTATAATAGGTTCCAGTTTCATCTACCTCATTAGAACTGATTCAAATGTATTCTTTTTAATGGCTGAGTAATACTCCATTGTGTATATGTACCACTGCTTTCTTATCCATTCATCTGCTGATGGACATCTAGGTTGCTTCCATGTCCTGGCTTTTATAAACAGTGCTGCAATGAACCTGA
>NW_011494744.1:286014-286259 GCF_000754665.1 Bison bison bison | reverse complement strand
AATGAGTGATGTTGAGCATCTTTTCATGTATTTGTTAGCCATGTGTATGTCTTCTTTGGAGAAATGTCTATTTAGTTCTTTGGCCCATTTTTTTGATTGGGTCGTTTATTTTTCTGGAATTGAGCCACAGGAACTGCTTGTATATTTTTGAGATTAATTCTTTGTCAGTTGCTTCATTTGCTATTATTTTCTCCCATTCTGAAGGCTGTCTTTTCACCTTGCTAATAGTTTCCTTTGTTGTGCAG
>NW_011494744.1:284327-284650 GCF_000754665.1 Bison bison bison | reverse complement strand
TTAGAGGAAATGCTTTCAATTTTTCACCATTGAGGATAATGTTTGCTGTGGGTTTGTCATATGTAGCTTTTATTATGTTGAGGTATGTTCCTTCTATTCCTGCTTTCTGGAGAGTTTTTATCATAAATGGATGTTTAATTTTGTCAAAGGCTTTCTGTGCATCTATTGAGATAATCATATGGCTTTTATTTTTCAATTTGTTAATGTGGTGTATTACATTGATTAATTTGCGGATATTCAAGAATCCTTGCATCCCTGGGATAAAGCCCACTTGGTCATGGTGTATGATCTTTTTAATGTGTTGTTGGATTCTGATTGCTAGA
>NW_011494744.1:280932-283965 GCF_000754665.1 Bison bison bison | reverse complement strand
CCACAGGTTTTGGGTTGTTGTGTTTTCATTTTCATTCATTTCTATGCAAATTTTGATTTCTTTTTTGATTTCTTCTGTGATTTGTTGGTTATTCAGCAGCGTGTTGTTCAGCCTCCATATGTTGGAATTTTTAATAGATTTTCTCCTGTAATTGAGATCTAATCTTACTGCATTGTGGTCAGAAAAGATGCTTGGAATGATTTCAATTTTTTTGAATTTACCAATGCTATATTTATGGCCTAGGATGTGATCTATCCTGGAGAAGGTTCCATGTGCGCTTGAGAAAAAGGTGAAATTCATTGTTTTGGGATGAAATGTCCTATAGATATCAATTAGGCCTAACTGGTCTATTGTATCATTTAAAGTTTGTGTTTCCTTGTTAATTTTCTGTTTAGTTGATCTATCCATAGGTGTGAGTGGGGTATTAAAGTCTCCCACTATTATTGTGTTATTGTTAATTTCCCCTTTCATACTTGTTAGCATTTGTCTTACATATTGTGGTGCTCCTGTGTTGGGTGCATATATATTTATAATTGTTATATCTTCTTCTTGGATTGATCCTTTGATCATTATGTAGTGACTGTCTTTGTCTCTTTTCATAGCCTTTGTTTTAAAGTCTATTTTATCTGATATGAGTATTGCTACTCCTGCTGTCTTTTGGTCCCTATTTGCATGGAAAATGTTTTTCTAGCCCTTCACTTTCAGTTTGTATGTGTCCCCTGTTTTGAGGTGGGTCTCTTGTAGACAGCATATATAGGGGTCTTGTTTTTGTATCCATTCAGTCAGTCTTTGTCTTTTGGTTGGGGCATTCAACCCATTTACGTTTAAGGTAATTATCGATAAGTATGATCCCGTTGCCATTTACTTTATTGTTTTGGGTTTGAATTTATACACCGTTTTTGTGTTTCCTGTCTAGAGAATATCCTTTAATGGAGAGCTGGTTTGGTGGTGCTGAATTCTCTCAGCTTTTGCTTGTCTGTAAAGCTTTTGATTTCTCCTTCATATTTGAATGAGATGCTTGCTGGGTACAATAATCTGGGCTGTAGGTTATTTTCTTTCATCACTTTAAGTATGTCTTGCCATTCCCTCCTGGCTTGAAGAGTTTCTATTGAAAGATCAGCTGTTATCCTTATGGGAATTCCCTTGTGTGTCATTTGTTGTTCTTCCCTTGCTGCTTTTAATATTTGTTCTCTGTGTTTGATCTTTGTTAATTTGATTAATATGTGTCTTGGGGTGTTTCGCCTTGGGTTTATCCTGTTTGGGACTCTCTGGGTTTCCTGGACTTGAGTGATTATTTCCTTTCCCATTTTAGGGAAGTTTTCAACTATTATCTCCTCAAGTATTTTCTCATGGTTTTTCTTTTTGTCTTCTTCTTCTGGGACCCCTATGATTCGAATGTTGTAGCGTTAATATTGTCCTGGCGGTCTCTGAGATTGTCCTCATTTCTTTTAATTCGTTTTTCTTTTTTCCTCTTTGATTCATTTATTTCTACCATTCTATCTTCTAATTCACTAATCCTATCCTCTGCCTCTGTTATTCTACTATTTTTTGCCTCCAGAGTGTTTTGGATTTCATTTATTGCATTATTCATTATATATTGACTCTTTTTTATTTCTTCTAGGTTCTTGTTAAACCTTTCTTGCATCTTCTCAGTCCTTGTCTCCAGGCTATTTATCTGTGATTCCACTTTGATTTCAAGATTTTGGATCAATTTCACTATCATTATTCGGAATTCTTTATCAGGTAGATTCCCTATCTCTTCCTCTTTTGTTTGGTTTGGTGGGCATTTATCCTGTTCCTTTACCTGCTGGGTATTCCTCTGTCTCTTCATCTTGTTTAAATTGCTGAGTTTGGGGTGTCCTTTCTGTATTCTGGCAGTTGGTGGAGTTCCCTTTATTGTGGCATCTCCTTGCTGTGTGTGGGTTTGTATAGGTGGCTTGTCAAGGTTTCTTGGTTAGGGAAGCTTGTGTCGGTCTTCTGGTGGGTGGAGCTGGATTTCTTCTCTCTGGAGTGCAATGAGGTGTCCAGTAATGAGTTATGAGATGTCTATGGTTTTGGGGTGATTTTGGGCAGCCTGTATCTTGGAGCTCAGGGCTGTGTTCCTGTGTTGCTGGAGAATTTTCTTGGTACGTCTTGCCCTGGGACTTGTTGGCCCTTGTGTGGTGCTTGGTTTCAGTGTAGGTATGGAGGTGTTTGATGAGCTCCTGTCAATTAATGTTCCCTGGAGTCAGGGTTTGGACTTAAGCCTCCTGCTTCCAGTTATCGGTCTTATTTTTACAGTAGTTTCAAAACTTCTCCTTCTATACACTACCATTGATAAAACATCTACGTTAAAGATGAAAAGTTTCTCCACCATGAGGGTCACCCAGAGAGGTTCACAGCGTTACATGGAGAAGAGAAGAGGGAGGAGGGAGTTAGAGGCGACCTGAATGAGATGAGGTGGAATCAATAGAGGAGAGAGTGGGCTAGCCAGTAATCACTTCCTTATGTGCACTCCACAACTGGACCACTCAGAGATGTTCACGGAGTTATACAGAGAAGAGAAGAAGGATGAAGAAGACAGAGGAGGATAAAAGGGGGGAATGAAAAGGACAGAGACAGATCCAGCCAGTAATCAGTTCCCTAAGTGTTCTCCACCGTCTGGAACACACAGAAATTCACAGAGTTGGGTAGAGTAGAGAGGGGTTAGGGAGGAGACACAGGCGACCTGGTGGAGAAAAAGGAGAATCCAAAGGGAGAGAGAGCAGTCAAGCCAGTAATCTCGCTCCCTAGTGAAAAATGGGTACTGAAGATTGGGTTCTTAAAGGTACAAAATTGGTAACAAATACATAAAAGCAAAAATTAAAAATCTAGAGTAGAGTTTGGAATTTCAAAAATACAATGTTAAAGAAAAGAAGAATGAAAAGAAAGAGAGGAAAACAAGCAAACAAAAACAAAGTCGCAAAAATTATAAAGAAAATATAGGTACAAAATTGATAACAAATACCAAAAAGCAAAAGTTAAAAATCTAGAGTAGAGTTTGGAATTTCAAAA
>NW_011494744.1:279468-280335 GCF_000754665.1 Bison bison bison | reverse complement strand
AGTTCATTTTTGGCTAGTTCCTTGGTCTGACTTATATTTCTCAAGATCTATAGGCCCCTTCCTATGTAGACAGTACTAACCACAGGGTTTTAATCTATTGCCTGTGGCTTCCAAGGCGGTTCCCTCTGTTATAGCTTCTTCTGTTTGCTGGTCTCTTCAGTGTCTGGTTTCTGCCCTGACACAAAGGGGATGGTGGTGGACACTTTTTTTTTTTTTTTTAGGCTCACTTGTTCAGTCGCGCTGTGGGGAGGGAGGGAGGGACGCTGCAAACAAATAACACTGGCGTGTGCTCGCAGTGCCTCAGCCACACTGGGTCTGCCCCTGCTCAAGGCGCATCTAGCCTCCCTGCCCACACTGCTCAGGCTCTAGGTTGCTCCTCCGGGAACCATCTGTGGCCGGCCCTGGGCTGCTTGCACCTCCCAGGTCCAAGCCGCTCAGGTTCAGGCACTCGGGTAGTCCTCAGAGGTGCAGACTCGGTTGGGCCTGCGTTTTGTGCCCTTCCCAGGTCCGAGCAGCTCAGGTGATGAGGTGTTTGGCAAGCGTGATTGCTGCGACTTATCACCTCCCCACCGCTCGGTTATCTAGGTGTACAACTGGTGCACCTTCTCAGGCGGATGTTGACCGTCCAGACTCCCAAGAAGTTTTAGTTAGCAAAGAAGCCTGCTTACAGTTTTATAGATAATGTCTCTCTGCAGCTGCAATTGCCCCCTTCCGGCTCTGGCTGCCTGTCACCGGAGGGGGGTGGTCTGCAGCCAGCTATCTCTGTTCAGTCCTTTGTTCCGTGCACGGGCCTGGTGGTGTCTTAGGTTAGGGCTGGCTTTTTGCGTGGTAGATATCCCACAGTCTGGTTTGCTAGCCCAAATTATT
>NW_011494744.1:274688-279368 GCF_000754665.1 Bison bison bison | reverse complement strand
ACGCCACGCCTCCCTGCCCAGCCCCCGCTTGCTAGTGGCGTGTGCAGACATCTGCGCTGCTTCTCCGCTGGCGGAGTTACTGTAGGGCTCACAGTCTGTGGATTTTAATTGTTTATTTATTTTTCCTCCCTGTTATGTTGCCCTCTGTGCTTCCAAAGCTCGGCACAGATTAGGCAGTGAGAAGGTTTACTGGTGTTTGGAAACTTCTCTCTTTTTAAGACTCCCTTCCTGGGACGGAACTCTGTCCCTCCCTCTTTTGTTTCTTTTTGTCTTTTATATTTTTTCCTACCTCCTTTCCAAAGAGTTGGATTGCGTTTCTGGGTGCCTGGTGTCCTCTGCCGGCATTCAGAAGTTGTTTTGTGGAATTTACTCGGTGTTTAAATGTTCTTTTGATGAATTTGTGGGGGAGAAAGTGTTCTCCCTGTCCTACTCCTCCATCTTGGCTCCTCCTCGACTAATCTGTTTTTAGTCCTACAGTTTTGCCTTTTCAAGAGTGTAATATAATGGAATGTGATGTAAGTGAAATAACTTATAATCAATATATGCCTTTATCTTTTTTATGTGGCAGAATGTTTAAGATTCATCTTTTATTGCATATATTAGTTTATTCCTTTTCTATTGATGAGTAATCCATCATATGGAGTACCACAAATTGTCTATGCATTAACTGATTGATGAATATGTGGGTTGTTTCCAATTTGGGGCCATTTGAATAAAGGTACTATTAACATTTGCATACAGGTTTTTGTGTGGACCTAAATTTTCATTTCTTTTAGGTAATACCGAAGGGTGAGAGTGTTGTTTAAATGTTTAACTTCATTTTTAAAAACCCATCAAACGGTTTTCTAATATGGCTGTGACATTTTACATTCCAAGTAGCAATATATGAGAGTTCCAGTTGCTGGGGGTACCCTTCACCACTTGCCTTTGTTAGTGTTCTTAAATTTTTTTTTTTTTAATTAATTCATTATCTTGTATTAATGGCTTCTGACTGTTTGTTTTGTTTGTGGTATTTATTAGTATTCCTCCAGCCAGATCACCTGCTTTCTACCCCAAACAAAGCAATATGTTTTGAAAATGGTTTTGAGGGGCTGTTCTTGGGTGGCGGTGGGAAAGAGAATTTTGGCAAGATCGCCATCGATTAGTAGGGAAAAAAAATTAGAAAAATATGAAACCAAGTACATGTCTCTCCCCACATATACACCTGTATATATGTCCACTAACATGGCCGGCCAAGCCAGCCCTTGGGGGCTTTGAACAATTATCTCAGTGCCTCTACGTTTCCCTTGTCCTGAGAATGGAAAGGGGTGAAAGGGAGAGTTCAGATCTGTAAGTATTTTTAAACAAACAAACAAAAAAAAACATTTAAAGCATCGTTAGAAACTTTGGTGGAATTGATTGTCTGGCATGCTAAAGTGGTCCACTTTTCCGTAGAAGGCCTTGTAGGCTTGCGTCAAAAGAGGGCTGACCCCACCAGGAAGGTGGGGCGGAGGCAGAGGTTAAAGCTCGGGACCTCGGCGCCGCACCGTGGAGCCGCACGGCCTTCCTCTTGTTGGTACCTGTAGTCCCCGCGAGGAGAGTGACAGGCGAGGGGTGGAAGCCGCCTCGCGGCTGACACGGTGCGCTCTCCAACGCACTTCTTTCCTACACAGGGAGCTCCTTGGGGTTGTTTGCCGCGCGGTGCTGTGCAACATGGTCCAACCTGTGGCAAGAGTCTCCTCTCCGAGGGCTCAGGGCACGTGGGGGTGGCGCCGCCTGGACCAGGTGGAGAACTCGATTTACTCGTCCCCTAGCCTGGTGCAACAGGCTGGCGGCGCTCACAGAACCCTAGCCAGTGGTGCAGTTGTGCATCCCGCAGGGCTCAGGGCCTGGGCACGGAAAGGCTGCACTTGGGATGAGGAGGGATGAGGTCGGAGACTAAGCAAAGGCTCATTCCCACACTGTTTTGTTGTTGTTGTTTATGGCTTGTGTTGTGCGTGGCTAAGTGGCTGGGTCGCGGGCAAGTACCGGCCGCTGGCACTAAAAGGAAGGGACCTTGGTGCGCGGTCTGCGTGGCCCCTGACTTCCGCGCCCTAACACTTGCTGATGTGCCCTCTAAATTTTAGACACTGTAATACAGTGATATAACATTTTGTTTTACTTTTGTTTTTTCGGCCAATAGTGATATTTTTTTTTTCATATGTTGATTGGCCATTCATATATGTTGATTGATAGTGTTTGCTCAAATTATAGTTCTATTTTTTATTGGATTGTTTGTCGACTCCAGTACTCTTGCCTGGAAAATCCCATGGACGGAGGAGCCTGGAGGGATGCAGTCCATGGGGTCGCTGAGGGTCGGACACGATTGAGTGACTTCACTTTCACTTTTCACTTTCATGCATTGGAGAAGGAAATGGCAACCCACTCCAGTGTTCTTGCCTGGAGAATCCCAGGGACGGCGGAGCCTGGTGGGGTCACACAGAGTCGGACACGACTGAAGTGACTTAGCAGCAGTTGCCTTCAGTTCAGTGGCTGAGTCGTGTCCAACTCTGTGTGACCCTATGGACTGCAGCACGCCAGGCTTCCCTGTCCATTGGAAACTCTGGGAGTCCACCCATACCTATGTCCATTGAGTTGGTGATGCCATCCAACCATCTCATCCTCTGTCATCCCCTTCTCCTCCCGCCTTCAGTCTTTCCCAGCATCAGGGTCTTTCCCAACGCCAGCTCTTCACATCAGGTGGCCAAAGTATTGGAGTTTCAGCTTCAGCATTAGTCCTTCCAATGAATTTCAGGACTGATTTCCTTTAGGATGGACTGGTTGGATCTCCTGGCAGTCTTGTTTGCCTTATTACTTATCGCAGTTCTTTATATATTTTGCATGCAATCCCTTTATCATGTCTAAGTGCTGCAAATATTTTACTCCCAGTATGTGTCTTTTTCTTTCTTTTTTTGGTTTCTAACAATGTTTTTGAAGAGCAGAATTTTTTTTAGAAAAAAGTGGAAGTTTAAACTTTTGATGGTGTCCAATTTATCAGTTATTTCCCTTATGACCCGTGTTTTTGTGTCATACTTATTTTCCAGCATGTTATCAAATATTTATGCTCATCTTTTCTTTTTCAAGTTTTACACTTTTAGCTTTTATATTTAAGTCTATGATCCATTTAAAGTTTATTTTTACTTATGGTGTGAAATAATGATCACACTTTTTTCTTTATGAATATCTACTTGTCCCAATACCATTTGCAGAAAATACACCTGCTTTTAAAACTTAAGGTAACATTTCCTTGTGGTATTTGTTTTGAGATTATACAAGACAATAATTTAAAAAATAAAATTATAAACCTTAAATGCAATAAACTTAAAGGGGTAGAATTACTCCTAACTTTAAATTTAAAAAAATCTTAAATTTAAATAGGATTTAAACACACAGTGGATATATATATATGTGTATAATATGTGAAATATATATGAAAATGTGTATATATTTACATTTTAACTACATATTTAGCATCTATCACACTTAAACCTAAATAATACTTCAGGATGCATATCTTCTAAACAAGTACTTTATCTACATAACAGTACAAGCATTCACACTAAAGGAATTATCATCTATATAATAATTTTATCTAGTATATATACTATAATTACATTTTCTCAGTTATCCTAATATATCTTGTATAGTTCCTCTTGAAGGGGCATCTAGTGTCCAGTCAAGGAACAAGTATTTAATTTGTCTGTCCCTTTACTCCTCTGTTATCAAGAACAGTTCCTGTTCCTATGTTTATTTCAATACATTGACAACTTTGAAGAGTCTAAGACAATTGTCATGTTAAACCTTTGGCAGTCTGGCTTTGGTAATTGTTTTCTTGAGATTAGATACCAATTCTGTGTATTTGGCAAGAAAATTACATAGGAGATGTTGTGTATGTCCCACTGCATTGGATTTTGGCTGAAGACATGTATTGTCAGTTTATCCCATTATCGGTAATGCTAAAATGATCATGTATTAAGGAGGAGTCTTCCATATTTCTCTATTGATGAGTGTCTGTTTTCATAGGCAATTAATTAAAAATCTATGGCATGTACTTTAAGACTTAGTGTATACTATTTCCTAAAACATTCATCCAACAGTTTCAGTATTAATTGATAATCTTTATCTGCTTTGTTGAAAAATGAGAATTTTTCTAATTTTATCATCTCTGTTTTTTTAAAATCTAGGATTCATCCCTAATGTGTTTCTCCACATTTTAAAATTAAGAGAAACAGATTTCATCCCAAAGGTAAATGCTCAGTAGTTGTTAGTGTACTTGTCTAAGAAATCATTTTTTCCTCTTGGGAAGATTTTCTTTTTTATTGTGGTAAAATCCTTGGAAGGAAAGTTATGACCAACCTATACATCATATTAAAAAGCAGAGACATTACTTTGCCAACAAAGGTCTGTCTAGTCAAGGCTATGGTTTTTCCTGTGGTCATGTATGGATGTGAGAGTTGGACTATAAAGAAAGCTGAGTGCTAAAGAACTGATGCTTTTGAACTGTGGTGTTGGGGAAGACTCTTGAGAGTCCCTTGGACTGCAAGGAGATCCAGCCAGTCCATCCTAAAGGAGATCAGTCCTGGGTGTTCATTGGAAGGACTGATGTTGAAGCTGAAACTCCAATACTTTGGCCACCTGATGCAAAGAGGTGACTCATTGGAC
>NW_011494744.1:270090-274588 GCF_000754665.1 Bison bison bison | reverse complement strand
ATGGCATCACCGACTCAATGGACATGGGTTTGGGTGGACTCTGGGAGTTGGTGATGGACAGGGAGGCCTGGCGTGCTTCGGTTCATGGGGTCGCAAAGGGTCAGACACGACTGAGCGACTGAACTCAACTGAAAATGTTATAATGTAAAAATTACCATTTTAACTACTTTAAAGTAAGCAATTCAGTGAAATTTAGTACATTCACAATGTTGTGCAACCATAGCTGCTATCTAGTTCAGAACATTTTCATCACTCCAAAAAGAAACCCAACCCATCCATTAAGCAGTGATTGCCCATTCCTCCCTCCCTCCAGCCCCTGACAACCACTAACCTGTTTCCATCTGTATAGATTGGCCAGATGTCATTTTTAATTGTATCAGACCTCTATTTTTGAAAAGCCCTATAAACAGGTTCTAAACACATCTGACTTTTCAAGAGTGATCAGAGGCTTCCATTTTAAAACATAATCCACATATGAGATGTATGAAAACGAAATGATGAAATTGAGCAAAACAAACAGCAGTGTCTAAATACTGTGATAAGCAAAAGGGATTCAGAAACCAAGTAACCAAGTACTCAGTACTTCAGATGCTATTGGAGGCTACTTTAGTAACATCACTGCCATTGATCTTAAACCCATCCGTGTTTATTGCTTGGTCTGTCTCTCTGGAATTGCCACTGCCCTTCTTTGGCCCTGGGGCTCCTCATCTATAGATCAAAGACTGGACTAAATGATTTGCAACATTTCTTTTGCTCCATGATTTCTTTTTTTTTTAATTTTATTTTATTTTTAAACTTTACAATATCGTATTACTTTTGCCAAATATTGAAATGAATCCACCACAGGTATACATGTGTTCCCCATCCTGAACCCTCCTCCCTCCTCCCTCCCCATACCATCCCTCTGGGTCGTCCCAGTGCACCAGCCCCAAGCATCCAGTATCGTGCATCGAACTGGACTGGCAACTCATTTCATACATGATATTATACATGTTTCAATGCCATTCTCCCAAATCTTCCCACCCTCTCACTCTCCAACAGAGTCCATAAGACTGTTCTATACATCAGTGTCTCTTTTGCTGTCTCGTAACTCAGTTGATCTTCATCTTTCATTCCAGGGCACGACTGTAGTAACATCACTGAGTTCTGTGCTACATGATGAGAAAGAATTCCCCAACCCAAAGGTATTTGACCCTGCCCACTTTCTGGATGAGAGTGGCAACTTTAAGAAGAGTGACTACTTCATGGCTTTCTCAGCAGGTAATAAAAGTTAATTTCCTTAAGTACTTAGGGAACAAGGTACCTTTCTGGAGTTGGTTGGAACTTAATGATGCCCTCTCTGGGGCTGGTAGAAATGCTTTTTGTCCATGATCACAAGCACCACTTTTAATGCCCTGTGTTTCCTCCCCTCACCACACATCCCCAATATTGGAACTTCAGGGAGGTAACCCAGTTCTTCCAAAGTAAGAAAGCTAGAAAACAAGTTAATTGAATTATGCCTCTAGCATAATTCAATAATAATCTTAGGTAGCACTGAGTTACCTGTGAGCTCCTCTTAGCAGGTGAAACTTTTAGACTTTCCTTGCCTGCCATGAGAAAGGTACATACGTCCATAGGTTTGAGTATTTTCCATGTGATATCCCTCACTCCCTAGGCTGAGTTCTGGGGTTAAAAGTATAGAATGGGCACCAAAGTTGGCTCACAATCTAGTTAGGGAAGCAAATTACTAAAGAGAACATTGAATAGTGTTGTGAGACAGGAAAGCACAGGCTGCTCATGAGACCAGAAGGAGAAACCCTGTTTTCTGGTCACTCATACACCACAGTGAGGCATAAAATGGAATAAGGAACATTCTTACAGAAGAAAGCGAATTTGAACTGCCTCACAGGGACAAAGTGAGAAGAGAAGGCAGGGCAATTTTACAGGAGCAGGACATTCTTTTAGATTGAGAAAGTCAGAACCTGCCGACTAACTGCAGTGTCAGCGAGTTCTTGGAAATGTGGCAGGATACCCTGCAGTGGTTCCAGAGCACCGTGGTCATCTTCCACTGCTGATCATAGATCTTGAAACTGGGTCTCCACAACTACAGTGTGTGCTGAGTCTCTGGCCACAGCCTCACCTCCTTGTATTTGGCAGCTTTTGATGCCTGCTTTGTGTCTTGCTCTGTATATACCAAGATGTTAAGGACTGAGCCTTCCCTTCAAAATCACATATTTTAGCATAGCAGAAGAACCAGAATTATGATCAAGGTGATTCATGCTTCAACTGAAACAATGAATGTGATATTGAGGAAACTCAGAGAGGGCAAGATTCTACTGTCTGTGAATATTGCAAAGACCATAAAGAGGAAATGACATGGGACGTAGGTCCTGAAGGAAGTGTCAAAGAAATGCATCTTGACCGAATGAAGCATCATGAGACAAAACTAGAGGTTTCATGGTGTATTGGAGGTTGATGAAGAGCGGATATGGCTAGAGCTGAGAGTAGAGAGTGTGAAGAATGGAAAGAATGATATCGAACATCATACTGGGAACAAAATATGAAGGGCCAGCTCAACCCATTTGGACCTCATAACAGATGGGAGAGACATTTAATGTTATCAAGTGGGAGACTGACACATTTAGACATGTACTTTTGAAAGCACATGGAGGAAAAATATCTTTAGCTGAATTTTGTGCCAGAAGTAGAAAGGAAGCACATATATACAAGTTCCCTCCTCTCAGGGCTTCCGATAGAAACTGGAAGTGGAAAAGAGCAGTTAAAATGTGGGAATACATGATGAAGTGCTTGACACAGAGTTGACATTCAATCAATATTTACTGAATGAAAAATTCTTATGAAGATATTAGCTGAATAGTGAGTGTGTCTCTCTTTCTGTTTATCTGTCTCTAAACATCTTTCCAGGCCTCTATCTGTTCAATCATTCATATATTTTGTGACAATTCAAAATGTAATACTCAAGGAACAAATCACCTCTGTGTGTATTTTCAGGAAAACGAAGTTGTGTGGGAGAAGGCCTGGCCCGCATGGAGCTGTTTTTATTTTTGACCACCATTTTACAGAAATTTACCCTGAAATCTGTGGTTGACCCAAAGGACCTCGACACCACCCCAGTTTCTAGTGGGTTTGGCCATGTGCCGCCCCCATACCAGCTCTGCTTCACTCCTCTGTGATGAAGGGCAGTCCATTGGCTGCTGCTGTGCTGTTGTCTGTAATTAACTCTCATCTGGGCCATCACTCACCTCCTTCTTACTACCAGGGATACTCTTTCTGACCACCCATCTCATACTGCCACAGTTTTCTCAGTATCCAGTGAATATCCAACTTTCATGAAAGGAAAGTCTCCTGAGTTTTACTGCACAAATGTATTTGCTGTCCTCATGTTCTGTAACACTTATATTGACTACCACATATGCTAATACTTCTTAGTACCATGTTATCACTGTAAAACAGAGTGGAATTGTTGGTATAAGCCAACACACAGCCATTTGCTCTCCAGGTGTTCTAAATAAAAAGCAGCAGTATTTGCTGAGCCAGTCTCAGACTTTCCTTCTTTTGTACATAATGCAGGTAAGGAATGAATGAAAGTAAGAGTCTGAAGAGGCCGTGCTTGTGCTCATAATGATAAACACAGAGAGGGACAAAGGGGAAGAGGGCAGGAAAACTCTTTGCTGAGTATCACCTGGGCTTACTTGAAGATTGGGTTTGGAAATGAGAGAAATTGTGTCCAAGAGCAGGTCCAGCCTGTAGGGAAATAGTGAGAAAATCAGCATTTGGGAGAACTGAATAATAAGGGTTGGAATTCATTCCTCTGGTTGATGTTACTGTGAACACTAAAAGAAGATATGAAATGTTCACATTACTTTGTGTTTCAAACTTATAGTCAAATATTAACCTATGTTTCTCTATTTCTAATCATGTACTTTAAGTGTTATTCTTTTCTCTTTGAGCAAGAACAAAATCCCTAGAAGGTGTCACCAGATTCTATTTTTTTCTACTTTCCATCACATTGTTTTATATGTAACATCAGTGGTGGCCATAACCACTTTGGAAGAGTTAGCAGTTCCTTAAAAAATGAAACATATACTTACCATATGATCCAGCAGTCATACTCCTTGGAATTTACTCAAATGAGTTGAGAACTTACATCTGCACAAAACCCCGCACATTAATGTTTTTAGTTACTTTTTTCATAACAACATGTTTATTCATAAAATTAATTTTATAGTTATTTTATTCATAAATTTATGTCAAAACTTGGGAGCAGTTGAGATGTCCTTCAGTTGTTGAAGTATAAAGAATGATATATCAATTGAATGGAATATTATTCATTGTTAAAAAAAAAGGTGGCAAGCCATGAAAAGAACCCTAAGCACATTACTAAGTGAAAGAAACCAATTTGAATGCTGCTGCTGCTAAGTCGCTTCAGTTGTGTCCGACTCTGTGCGACCCCATAGACGGCAGCGCACCAGGCTTCCCCGTCCCTGGGATTCTCCAG
>NW_011494744.1:248621-269990 GCF_000754665.1 Bison bison bison | reverse complement strand
TTTGATTTATCATGTGTTGGTGTTATATCATTAATAGTAATAAGTGTACCACACTGGTGTGGGGTGCTGGTGGTGGGACAGGCTGTGTGTGTGTGTTACTCAGTCATGTCCGACTCTTTGCGACTCCATGGACTGTAGCCCACCAGGCTCCTCTGTCCACGTGATTCTCCAGGCAAGAACACTGGAGTGGGTTGCCATTTCCTTCTCCAACTACGTATTGTGTAATTCTAACTCTGTAACATTCTAGAAAATTATGGAGACAATACAAGATCAGTGGTTTCCAGGGGCTTGGGAAGGAGGGACAGATAGATGGAGCACAGAGAACTTTCAGGTGAAATCATTTTGTGTAATACTTTAATGGTGGATACATGCTCATGCTACATTTGTCAAAATCCATAGAATGTGCAAAATTAAGAGTGAACCCTAATATAATCTGTGAACTTTGATTTATCATGTGTTGGTGTTATATCATTAATAGTAATAAGTGTACCACACTGGTGTGGGTTGCTGGTGGTGGGACAGGTTCTGTGTGTGTGAGTATGTGTGACCACTGTATACTTTTCTGCTTAGTTTTACTGTGAACCTAAAACTGCTGTTAAAATTCTATTCTTTAAAAAGAAAACCCCTAACCCACAACTCCAGCCAACCTGAAGTTTGCATAACTCTGTGACAGTAGAGGACTTAATATTTATGCTCTCTTAATCATTTGGACAAGAGGAATGCTATTTGATGTGAGATGTTATTGAACTGGGAGTTGAAAAACAGATTCTAACCGAAGGCCTTGTAAGAATGTGGTGAGGACACTTTATCCACTGTCATTAATTGCTCATTAAAATAAAGGCTAGATTAACTGATCTCAGAGTACTTTCAGCCTTTAAATTATCTTTGACTCTTTTACTCTATAAAAAGAAATGGCTTTAACAGAAGGAATGTTAAGCAGAGCAAGCACACTGATTTCTCAAGGAATAAAATTGCTCTAAAGAAACTGACTGAATTTATTTCATCCAAATTTAGGTAGAGTTTAGACCTCTGTAAGTTAGGCACAAGTTACTACTTCTCCTTCTTTTCTGGTTGAAAGGTACACCATGTCTCATACTCATTCAAGTTTATAGGTTACAAAAATAAACTTTCCTGACCCCTACTTTAATCAGCTGGTGCAGTATTCATTAACTCAATTGACATATTTGAAAATTCATTGACTAGGATGAGTCACAGAATATTGAATCATGGTACATATGCAGCAAGTGTGGTGACCCTGGTGAACTGAATGTTTGCTTGGAGATGTGGGTTCCAGTCTCAACTCGACCACCTGTGGGTGCCGTGTCCTTAGCATAGGAACTGAATCTCCAAGGCCCATCCATGAATTGGAAATAATTTTACCTTTGGGAAAGGTAATTGAGATAATCATAAGAGATATTATGGTGTGAAAATTCTCTGTTTAATGTAAATAAGATATGAATCCATGTAAACATGAGGAATAAAACATTTTGTAATTAGCTCTTGGTGGTTTAGTCGCTAAGTCATGTTTGACTTTTGAGACCCCGTGGACTGTAGCCCACCAGGCTTCTCTGTTCATGGGATTTCCCAGGCAAGACTACTGGAGTGAGTTGCCATTTCCTTCTCTAGGGGATCTTACTGACCCAGGGATCCAACCTGGGTCTCCTGCACTGCAGGCAGATTCTTTATCGACTGAGCTACCAGGGAATTCCCAGGTATTAGCTTTTAATAAAAACTTGTTTTGCCTTACTAAAAGAGTTTAGGGATAACTTCACTAATCAATTTTGAGCAAATATGGTATGTTGTAGAACACGTTTGTAAAGCATCGTCATTGTGATCTAGTGATGTTTACCTTTCCAGTGGTATTTAGATCTTCATGACAACTGTCATCTCCTGTTCTGGTGTGCATGTTATAGTGGTTCCACACTGTAGGTCTGTTTAATGAAGTCCTTGCCTCCCATCCTCCACTGAATCCATATGTGTTGTTCTGTGTAAAATCTCCCTTCCTTGCTGTTGATGACAAATTGAAATTATAATGGAGTAATCACAGGATTCCCAGGTGACTTAGTGGTAAAGAATCCACCTGCCAATGCAGGAAATGCAGGAGACACAGGTTCAATCCCTGGGTCAGGAAGACCCCCCTGGAGGAGGAAATGGCAACCCATTCCAATATTTTTGCCTAGGAAATCCCATGGACAGAGGAGCCTGGTGGGCTGCAGTCCATGGGGTCACAAAAGAGTTGGACATGACTTAGTGACTGAACACAATCACAATTCAGGCATATAAAAACAGGAGGCAATTGCGGATCTGGTCTCCAACATGTCTCTGCACCTCTGAGAACTTGAAATCCCTTTGACCTGTACCAGACCCAAGGACAGGATCAGCCCTGTTCATAGCAACACCTGCCAGCTGCACCCTTATGTTCTAAAGGTCTTCCCTTGTAATTGTGCAACTGTTTCTGAGCCCAACCAATGTTTATGTAGCAGAAACTTTTACCCATTGCCATATCCAATTATGATTCTTGATAAGTAACTCATGTGTCTAACCGTACTCTTGCAATCTTCCCCTTTATAAGTCTCCACCATTTTGTAGTCCAGTGCAACTCAATTCAAGTGCTTCTTGAGCCTGTGTCTTCTGGGCTACAGTCCTAACAAACCCTCAGTGGACACCTTTTTATTTCAATCAGGTCTTTTCTAAAATTTTGGTTAGCACTGTGCAAACTTCATTCTGTTGCTTCTGACAAAGACAGACTTCAAAAGGCAACAGAAGCAATTGTGTCTGGAAGCAGCTGGGAGGCTGGAGTCATAGTTTCTCAAGCTTTCCCTGCTAAATTCTTGAGATTGGCTCTTCCCTCAGTTACTTGAGTAAGTTTTACCTCTGCAATGATGGAAAGGGGAGAATACCTATTTTTGATTTCTTGTTTTGAGAATCTGTGACTCTTTTTTCCTTGGACTCAAGTAGGAGACATCTGTTTAATGTGAAGCCTGTTACTTTGTGGTCAGTGGGGTATATATTCAGAGTAATGTATATGGGGATAGTGGAAGAAACTTTCACATATTCAGGTATGGGAAGTCATTCTGGCTTATACATGATTTGACATGAACTTTATGATAACTAGAACAGCCTGTCTTATGGTCTGTTTTCATACCTTGTATATCTGCTTTAACTCTCAAAGAGTGCATTATCCAGATGTAAAGAATGTCCACTTTGAAGATAGGGATACAACGCCTCCCTTCAAATGTCATCAAAGTTAAGGCTCTCTTCCCAGATGCCAAAGTCATACTAACTCTCTGAGCAAGTGCTGATCTGTCTCTTTTGAAACTTTGAAGGAATGTTCCCATGTCATGTTTGATGTGTATTTTTTTTTTTTTGATAAGTTGTAAAACTGTACTGAAAACCATGCTTCTCTAGAGCTATTTTTCAGAGCTATTAAGAGGCTGTCTCTGTGGTATAGACCTCAAGTTTGCTTGAATAAAACTCTCTTCTGTTCCTTACTATAAACTGCTTATTGACTATTTGTATCCACAGGGTTTTAGCTGTCCTGCTAAATTTGTTCTTGAGGCAACTATGGTGTGAGTGCATTATAACTGATGGACATCAGAAGAACTTAAATTAAATCTTAGTTTTATTAATTATGAGCATTGTGACACAGGACAGGCTTCTTGTTCTCCCAGAATCTCTCTTTCCCCCATTTGAAAAAATACAAAATAATAAACCCTATTTCCAGTATATTTCTTTTCTTTCTTTCTTTTTTTTTTTGTGGGCAGGGGAAAATATCAAGGTAAAAGGCATGTAAATTTGCTTAGCTAATTACTTTATTTCTGTTTGGCCATTCAAATTGTTTGAATTATGTTAATGTTAACCAGAAATTCCAAGAATGGAGACCTGGTTGAAATAAACACGTGTTTAATTGAGGTTTATTAGGACTGTAGCCTAGGAGACACAAATTGAAGAAGATCTTGAATTGTGTTCTACTGGACTACGTACTGGACTACGAGGTAGGGGACGCTTAACAACGTAAAAAACACAAGGTTACATAAATTATTTGTCAAGAACTGGGATTGGAGCTGCATGGATTAATGGTTAAGCAAGGGTAGGTTGAGGTTCAAAATGATTACAGAATGGAGTGTGTGGGTACTTGAAACTACAAGGCGGCAGCTGCTGCTGCTGCTGCTAAGTCGCTTCAGTCGTGTCCAACTCTGTGCGACCCCATAGACCGCAGCCCACCAGGCTCCCCCGTCCCTGGGATTCTCTAGGCAAGAACGCTGGAGTGGGTTGCCATTTCTTTCTCCAATGCATGAAAGTGAAAAGTGAAATTGAAGTCACTCAGTTGCGTCTGACCCTCAGCGACCCCATGGACTGTAGCCTTCCAGGCTCCTCCGTCCATGGGATTTTCCAGGCAAGAGTACTGGACTGGGGTGCCATTGCCTTCTCCAAGGCGGCAGCTAGCATATACTATTTTCTTTTTTTAAAAGGTGACACTTTACCCATTTAGAACACCATTTAGACAGTGTTAGTGTATTCACAACATTGTGCATTATCTAATTCCAAGATATTTTTATCACTCCAGAAAGAAATACTGCCCATTAAGCAGACACTGCCCATATATTGTTTTGAAAATGGCTAGTGGTATCCTTGAGTTTGATACAGTTCTGAAAATTCAGATTCTCAGATATGCAGAAATATGTCTGAAACCATATCCACTATGGCGACCCATTTCCATTCTGGTGGCCAGGACTATAGTTAACTTCATTTTGATTTTTAAATTATCTTAACTATGTCATCATTAGCTGTTTTATGTATAGGCAGCTGTAATGTTAGTATAGTACATTAAAATATTTTAAAATCTTGCATATTCAAGGACAAATTAGATTTTTAGATACATGTGTATATTAGATAGTGTTAGATATAACATTACAAGATACTCTTTAAAATATAAAAAACATAGAATACACTGATATTCCTCAAAATCATAAATTCCCAACTGGTCGTTGACTCCAGTCCAGAGTATTGAGCCTTTTTTGGCATCAAACTATTTATGTCAATAATTCTCAATCCTGGTTGTGTGTTAGAACCACTTAATTTTTTAATTAGCAATACCTGGACCCCAACCCAGTACAAATAAACCAGAATCTCTAGAGTCATCATTGGACACAGAGAAAACAAGTCCAAAGAACAGTTTGTTTTTGTTTTTGTCAGAGTGGCTAAATCCCACAGAATATAGAGTACAAAGTGGGTATAATTGATTGATCTCTTTACAGGTGCAAATTGAATTAGCAGAGACTGTTATAAAAGCTTTACATTTCAGGCTCACAATCTTCAGAATGAGAAGAGAAGGTGTCGATGGATCTGGCTGTGGTCCTGGTGCTCTATTTCTCCTGTCTGCTTCTCCTGTCCCTCTGGAAACAGAGCTCTGGGAAAGGGAAGCTCCTGCCCGGACCTACTCCTCTCCCAATTCTTGGAAATACCCTACAGTTAGATGTTAATGACATCAGCAAATCCTTAAGCAATGTAAGTAGGTTTTATGCTCCTCCAGTGGCTAGCAAACAGTAAGTAAATTAAGCCCAGTTATGACACTAATGGGCTGCCCTGGGGTTTCCCAGGTGGTGCTAGTGGTAAAGAACCCGCCTGTCAATTCAGGAGACTTAAGAGACTCAGGTTTGATCCCTGGTTGGGAAGATCCCCTGGAGGAAGGCACCGCAACCCACCCCAGTGTTCTTGCCTGGAGGATCCCATGGACAGAGGAGGCTACAGTCCATAGGGTTACAAAGAGTTGGACACGACTGAAGCAACTTAGCATGCATGCACGGTGGCTCAGAGAGTAAAGAATCTGCTTACAATGTGGGACACCAAGGTTCGATCCCATCCCTGGGTCAGGAAGATCCCCTGAAGAAGGGAATGGCTACCCATTCCAGTATTCTTGTCAGGAGAATTCCATGGACTGAGGAGCTTGGCAGGCTATAGTCCATGGGGTCGCAAAGGGTTGGTCATGACTGACTGATACGCCAGTCAATCCTAAAGGAAATCAGTCCTGAATATTCATTGGAAGCTGAAACTCCAATACTTTGGCCACCTGATGTGAAGAACTGACTCACTGGAAAAGACCCTGATGCTGGGAAAGATTGAAAGCAGAAGGAGAAGGGGATAACAGACGATGAAATGGGTTGGATGGCATCACCAACTTGATGGATATGAGTTTGAGCAAGCTCTGGGAATTGCTGATGGACAGGGAAGCCTGGTGTGCTGCAGTCCTTGGGGTCGCAAAGAGTTGGACATGAATGAGCAACTGAACTGAGCTGACTAACACACACATATGATACTAATACATATTTCTGGGGGCACATTGTCAAAATAGGTCCTTGTGTAGCAAATTAGTCCCTGTAAATACTGTTACTTTTCTTGCCTTTTCAGGTATGTCATTGTCATAAATAGAGGGACAAAGTAGAGTTTGTGAGTAGAGAAATGTTTAGCTCTTTGTATGGTTGAAATAAAAGTGTCAAAAGCTGGGAGTATTGCTTCCCTTCTTTGTTTCATAGCCATTTGCTATGATTTGGGACAGAAGGTAAATGGTAAGTGAAGTGTTTTGTGATTTAAGATTTTCTTCCAGAAGTCATATACTATATAAGCTATGTGTTTCCTTCAGATGGCCAGAAAAATAGGACTTTTCTGAAAAAGGGCATTGTGCTTGAGGTTAAGAAATTAGCTTGGAATCAGAGCCAGCATGAGTGAATGAAAGAAAAAGTTGTCAGTCAGGGCCCAGTTGGTGGTAAGAGCATTGATTTACATTCTTGAGGAAGCTGGTGTCTGTACCCTGTGAATGCTGCAGTCTGGAAGAAGTTGTTCTTCCATGAGATGCTGCATGTCCTGGCACTGTCTCTATGATGCTTCTGTTGTTTCTGTTTTACTAATACCAGTGGATCTCAAACTGTGCTGGGCATTAGAGTTATCTGCACTTATTTTTTAAAATACAGATTTCTAATATTCATCTTTGGGCTACAGAATCAGAATTCTAATGACTGCCCTGTGGTGATTCTGAAGCAGGCAGGTGGCTGTTGGTTTAAAGGTGGGCCTGGAGGGTTGATACATTGCTCAAGAATCAGAGATTGATAAGAAGGGTTTCAAATTTGAATCTTCTATATATATCCATGGAACTCTGGAAATGAAATCCTCAACCTCAGTTTCCTTATTTATAAGTTGGGGCAAATAAACCTGCTGATGGTGTTGATATGTGGATTAATTACAATCTGTGTACCAGTTACTTGAGTCCCATCTAAGTGGAAACTGTAACAATTACTATAATACTTATGTATTCAGAAATATGTTAGGCTGTTTGTAGAAGAATAGAAATGTAAAAGTGTGATGATAATATATTCTGAGTCAGGTATTATATTTTATCAAGTTGTGACCTATTTTGCTATTACATGCACCTCCTTTCCCAGCTCTCAGAAGTCTGTGGCCCTGTGTTCACTGTGTATTTTGGCATGAAGCCCACCGTGGTGTTGTATGGATATGAAGCAGTGAAGGAAACTCTGATTTGGGAGAAGAGTTCTCTGGAAGAGGCAGTCTCCCATTGCCTGAAAGAATTAGTGAAGGCCATGGTAGGTGTACTTGTGTGTGTGTTCAGCATTGGCATTGGGGGTGGAGAGGGTAGATTAGAGGAATTTGAAGAACCTGGCAGCAGATGTTGGTCTACCTGAAAGGCTGCCAACTGTAAGCTCACTCCTCCTTGCCTAGGGCCTCCCTCCTAGTTTCTGTTTCTCCTCCCGGCAGGAATCCTCTTCAGCAGCGGGAAGAGATGGAAGGAGACCAGGCGCTTCTCCCTCATGACGCTGCGGAATTTCAGGATGGGGGAGTAGAGCGTCGAGGACCGCGTTCAAGAGGAAGCGCGCTGCCTGGTGGAGGAGCTGCGAAAAACCAACGGTGGGTGATTCTGTGCTCTGTAACTCTGACCTTAACAGACTGCTGTCTTCTCTGTTGACATCCTTGGAAACATTTCAGGAGAGGCCACATCTTTCACATGGGTTGTGGTTGTCAGCCCTTCTGTGGAGGGAGAAGTGTGAAGAAGAGAAAGCCAAGGGAGGTTTTGTGTATCTGTGCTTGTCATATGTGTACTCCCATAACTGTGCATACAGTGTGGATATTGGTTATTTAATTGTAATCCTGAACTTCTTTTCAAGTCAGAAGTCACAAGGAATGGTTTTGAATTACTTCCTGAAAGCATTAGATAACATTGTTTTACCATAGCATAAATGTGGTTGTCTATATCAGAGCCTTTCAGCAGGGAATATTTGTTAAGTGGACAGGGTTGGAATGACCTCATCATGCTCTTATGTAGCATGAAACGTGTGACTTGTATATTATGTAATTGAACTATATTTATATATTAAGCATCACAGATGCATCTGAGAGCCCAGGCCTGTAGTTCTGACCAAGAGTAATACTGTCTATGGTTTTATTTTCTTAGGCATATCTTAGCACAGTTCTTATCAATTTTGATTTCTCTGTGCAGATGGTACCATTTAAAAATATCAGCTTTCATTATTTCTTGTTACTTAATACTTAGTATACTGATTTATATATACAGTTATTTATAAATTTTGAATAAATACTTGCTGCATCATAATTCTGCAAAATACACAAATACCAAGTTGGAAAATGTTTGGTTTAACTCGACTTTAGGATTATCAGTAACTGCTACCTGGTGTTCTCTGAATGAAATTTGGCTTTGCTTTCAGTTTGCTAAACATTGCCCCCTCTTTACTGGATTTTGGTAACACATGTATGGTAATTATTTACTTCCCACTACTAGGTGTAATGACTTGTACAATGGTTATCACAAGGACTCTGATTTTCAGCTCATATTTCAAATTATTCTGTTTTAAAATTCTTTATTCTATATTAAATGAAAGACTTGAATTGGATTTACTGTGAATCACATATTGACAAAGAAATGCCCAAGGCTTTCAAAATTACCCTTTATCTATCTAGCCAAAATAAAAGTTGTTTTAAACTTAGATCTCTATAATTTAAAAGGGACCTGGTGTAGAAGCTCCTTAATGAAGCCTGGCATAATTCCATACCTTAACCATTTGTTCCAACATTTTACAAAAATTTGTATTAAAAAAATGATATAACATGATATCTATGATCTTAACAAATTAAGTGCACATTATAACTATGGATGGAGGTTTGTAACCTTGTACAAGAGACAGGGACCAAAATCATACCAAAGGAAAAGAAATGCAAGAAGGCAAAGTGGTTGTTTGAGGAGGCTTTAAAAATAGCTGAGGAAAGAAAAGAAGTGAAAGGCAAGGGAGAAAGGGAAAGATATACCCAACTAAATGCAGAGTTCCAGAGAATAGCAAGGGGAAATAAAAAGGCTTTCTTGAATGAACAATGCAAAGAAAGAGAGGAAAATAATAGAAGATCTCCTCAAGAAAACTGGAATGACAAGGGAACATTTCATGCAAAGATGGGTACAATAAAGGACAGAAACGGTAAGGACCTAACAGAAGCAGAAGAGATTAAGAAGAGGTAGCAAGAATACACAGAAGAACTGTACAAAAAAGGTCTTAATGACCTGAATAACCACAATGGTGTGGTCACTCACTAGAGCCAGACATCCTGGAGTGTGAAGTCAAGTGGGCCTTAGGAAGCATTACTACAAAGTTAATGGAGGTAATAGAATTCCAGCTAAGCTATTTAAAATCCTAAAGATGATTGCTGTTAAAGTGCTGCACTCGGTATATCAGTAAATTTGGAAATCTCAGCATTGGGCACAGGATTGGAAAAGGTCAGTTTTCATTCCAATCCCAAAGAAAGGCAATACCAGAGAATGTTCAGACTTCCATACAATTTCATATGCTACCAAGGTGATGCACAAAATTCTTCAAGCTAGGCTTCAGCAGTATGTGAGCTGAGAACTTCCAGATGTACAAGTTGGGTTTTGAAGAGGCAGAGGAAGGCAATCTGAAACAGATCAGATTGCCAACATTTTTTGGACCACGGAGAAGGAAGAGAGTTCCAGAAAAACATCTACGTCTTCTTTATTGACTACACTAAAGCCTTTGACTGTGTGGATCACAACAAACTATGGAAAGTTCTTAAAGAAATGGTAATACCAGACCACCTTATTCATCTCCTGAGAGACCTGTATACAGGTCAAGAAGCAATGATTAGAAGCGAAAATGGAACACGTACTGTTAAAAATTGGGAAAGGAGTACAACAAAGCTGTATATTGTCACCCTGCTTATTTAACTTCTATGCAGAGTTCGGGATTCCCTGGTGTGAATTCCAGGCTGGATGAATCACAATCTGAAATCAAGATTGCCAGGAGAAATAACAACCTCATATATGCAGATGATACCATGCTAATGGCAGAAAGTGAATTTTTGTGTAGCTATTTGAATATTGAAGATGGAAGAAAATGCAACTTTTTTGCCATGTGATGCTTTATTATTTCAAGAAAGGTAAAAACGTAACTGAAGCACAAAAAGGGTTTGTGTAGTGTTTGGAGAAGGTGCTATAATGGATCGAACATGTGAAAAATGGTTTGCAAATTTTCATGTTGGAGATTTCTTGCTGGATGATAATTCCTGATAAGGTAGATCAACTGAAGTTGATAGTGATCAATTATTGAGAACAATCCAGGTGGAAGACAGACAAAATACTCAAAATATCCAAATTAAGCATTGAAAATCATTTGCACCAGCTTGGTTATGTTAATCACATAGATGATTTGGTTCCACATAAGGTATGGGAAAAAAACCTTGACCGTATTTCCACATGCAACTCTCTACTTAAACGTAATAAAAACATTCATTTTTAAAACAAATTATGATCAGTGATGAAAAGTGGATACTGAAAAATAATGTGGAATGGAAGAGATTATGAAGCAAGCAAAATGAATCACCATCAACCACACCAAAGGCCAGTCTTCATGCAAAGAAGGTAATGTTATGTTTATGATGAAACTCTATTATGAGCTCCTTCTGGAAAACCAAACTATTAATTCCCACAAGTACTGCTTCCAGTTAGCACTTGGTGAACAATGTCTGGAATTACTCAACTGAAAATGCATAAATATCCATGTGGATAATGCAAAACCACATGTTTCTTTGATGACCAGGAAGAAACTTTTAAAGTTCGGCTGGGAAGTTCTGATTCAGCTGCCATACTCACTGGACATTGCACCTTCAGATATCAATTTATTTTGGTTTTTACAAAATTCTCTTAATGCAAAAATTTTCAGTTCCCTGGAAGACTGTAAAGGACACCTGGAACATTTTTTTGCTCAAAACCAAAAAGTTTTAGGAAGATGGAAGTATGAAGTTGCGTGAAAAATTGCAGAAGGTAGGGGAACAAATGGTGAGTATGTTGTTCAATAAAGATCTTGGTGAAAATGAAAGATGTCTTTTCTTTTTACTTCAACAAAGGAAGTTTTTGGCCAAATGGATACTTTTTGTTTTTGTAAGTTTGACTCATTTAGATACTTCATCTAAGGGGAATCATGAATCCTTTGTCCTACTGTGATGGGCTTTTTTTACTTAGTACAGTTGGCTCAAGGTTCATCTATGTTGTATCATGTGGGAAGATTTGTTTCATTTTTATGGCTGAATACTATTCCAGTATTTATATTTATATGTTTTTTTTATTCATTAATCATTGGGGGCTATTTAGATTGTTTTACCTCAACTTTTAAGGTTATGGAAATACAAATATCACTTTGAAAGTTTGCGTCAGTTCTTTTGAATAGAAACTCAGAAAGGGGATTGCTGGGTAATATGGTAATTCTAGTTTTAATTACTTGGGAAACCATCCTAGTGTTTTCCATAGGAGCTTCTGGTAATAGTATTCTACCTCCCCACCCTCACCAACAGTTGTTATTTTCTTCTCCACTCCCTCCCTCTCCTTCCTTCTATCCCTTCATCCTTCTTTTTTTTTTTTTGGATAGTGCCTATTGGCACCACACTCCAATACTCTTGCCTGGAAAATCCCACGGACGGAGGAGCCTGGTGGGCTGCAGTCCATGGGGTCACAAAGAGTTGGATACGACTGAGCGACTTCCCCTTTTCTAACAGATAGAATAGGTGATATTTCTTGCTTCTGATTTGCATTTTCTAATTTGGAGTATATATGCTGCTGCTAAGTCGCTTCAGTTGTGTCCGACTCTGTGTGACCCCATAGACGGCAGCCCACCAGGCTCCCCGGTCCCTGGGATTCTCCAGGCAAGAACACTGGAGTGGGTTTGGAGTATATATAAATCTTGACAATTTTCCCACTATTTTGTAATGCAAGTGTCAGATTTGATCCTTGATGGCTGAGGCATCCATTTCAAAGGGGCATCCAAACCTGACTGTCTCAGATAAACAGCCACAGGAGTAGATAAAGAGCTGGTTGCCTCCCCCAACTGAGTCTCCTTTGTTTTAGAGATCTTGCTTGATTTCAGTGACTGACTTTTTGAGCTACATTTTTTCCTTTTCTCTTCCTGTGCTTTAAATTCCCACTCATATATATTAAGTTCACCAATAAAGAGTATTGAATCGCATTTTCAGTTGTACACCTTAAACTAATATATTGTAACTCAGCTATACTTCAGATAAAAAAAAAAAACAGTGAGCCCTTCATTGGAAATATGATTAACTTGATTTAAATGATGGGGAAAAAATGAGAATTTATTAAAACTGTGAAATAAAATATTTCTTGCCATATTGGAGGGCAAGAAATGTCACAGCCTTCAGCGATTTTGGGCCTCCAAAAGTGAGGGCTCTCAAAAGGGACCACAATGGCTGTGATCTAACAGATGCCACCACCCCCCACGGTGATTGCTGAGGAGCTGGGAGTGTGGTGGTGGTGGTGGTGGGGGCGGGGGCGGTGGATGCAGGAAGCAGCCATTTGCCACATCTGCCACCTCTGACTGTAAACCAGGAATTAAGGATGTAAACAATCAAGAAACAGGATTTGGCTCCAGATAGCTAAAGGTGCATATAAAAGGAATGAATTCAATGAGCCCAGAGGCTTGAACCTTATGAACCACAACTCTCTCATGTTAGCTTCTCCTCTTCTGATTCTACATGTGATTCTTTCAGCCGTTCATTAAGCAAAAAATATTTTGAGGTCCCTAATTATTCTCCTTTGTATATCAGTGCTTAATTTCCTACAGGCTTTCCAGACAGATGATAGACAGCACTCATAATTTTAGTTACTAAATGGTATTTTTAAATGACCTCTTTAATTTTCACCATTTTCTCTTCAAATTAACAGTCATCTTGGGTGAAAAGGGTACAAGAAAAGGCAGCGGAAGTGAATTGAATAATAAAAAACATGTGAAAAATGTTTTTTAAATAAAAAACCCATTATTTAATTACCTGTGCTGAAATCTACTCATTTTAAATTAAAAGTGAAGTATTGATTTTATGCTTGTGGAATATTTGTTAAGGGAATTCATAGATATGATATTGTTTAAAGTTTCTAAAACAACTTTCACATGTTATCACAAACACCAAATGTTTCATCTGTATACTTCAATGGTGTCTTAAAATTGTTTCTGATTTTTTAGCCTCACCCTGCAATCCCACTTTCATCCTGTGCTGTGCTCCCTGCAATGTGATCTGCTCCATTATTTTCCAGAACCGTTTTGATTATAAAGATCAGACTTTTCTAAGTCTAATGGAAAAGTTGAATCAAAACTTTAGGATTCTGAGCTCTCCATAGGTTCAGGTGAGGCCAGGGTCCTTTCTTCTTGAGGAATTGTTGTAGGAAGGAGGACCCCTTCCACGGCCTGAAACTAGGCTCTTGTCTAACGCTCGGAAATGAATTGTCTGAGGAGACACATGTGCTGACAAAGCAAGAGATTTTATTGGCAAAGGGCACCCGGGTGGAGAGCAGTAGTGTAAGGGAACCCAGAACTGCTCTGTCAAATTGTTGTAGGAAGGGGGACCCCTTCCAGGGCCCAAAACTGGGCTCTTGTCTAACACTCAGAAATGAATTGTCCGAGGAGACACATGTGCTGACAAAGCAAGAGATTTTATTGGGAAAGGGCACCCGGGTGGAGAGCAGTAGGGTAAGGGAACCCAGGAGAACAGCTCTGCCTCGTGGCTGGAAGTCTTGGGTTTTATGGTGATGGGATTAGTTTCTGGGTGGTCTTTGGCCAATCATTCTAATTCAGAGTCTTTCCTGGTGGCGCACGCATTGCTCAGCCAAGATGGATGCTAGTGAGAGGGATTCTGGGAAGTGGACAGACATGCAGTGTCTCCTTTCAACCTTTCCCATACTTATTAGTTCCGTATTCCTTATCAAGATCTCCTGTCATAAAACAACTCATGCAAATAGTTACTATGGTGCCTGGCCAGGGTGGGCAGTTTCAGTGTGCTTCCCCTAACAAAATGGCTTGCAGTCTTGGGTTTTACGGTGATGGGATTAGTTTCCAGGTTGTCCTTAGCCAATCATTCTGCCTCAGAGTCCCTCCTGGTGGTGCATGCCTTGTTCAGCCAAGATGGATGTCAGAGAGAAGGATTCTGGGAGGTGGTCGGACAGGTTGTTGGGAAGCCCAGTACAAAATAGCCGGTTGGAGGAAGTCCTTGGGAAAATGGCGAAGGGCCAGAAATACCCCGGCTTGATATGCTCGGGCAGAAAAACATCTCCCTTCTTTGGTTATGCCTGGCGCCAAGATTTAATAATAAACATTAAGGATGTTGCTTGAGAAACGGGTTATGGGATAAGCACATGGGTCACTTAGAGCGCACTGTCCTTGAAATATTTTTACTGATTAGGTGTTAACCCTGTACGCGTTCTGCTGGCTGTATACTCTAAGCTCTTTGTTCCTGCTTCTATAAAAAGGCTTGACTACAGAAATAAACTTGTCAGTCCTTGCAAGAGACTGTCTGAGTGTCCTTCTTTCAGGTTTGTCGCTTCCAAGTCCCGGGGAGAAAATCCCCAACACAGGTGGTGTCTCCTTTTGACCTTTCCAGAACTCTTCTGGTTGGTGGAGGCTTATTAGTTCCCTGTTCCTTACCAGGAACCTCGTGTCATAAAACAGCTCATGCAAATGGTTACTATGGTGCCTGGCCAGGGTGGGCTGTTTCAATCAATGTGCTTCCCCTAACAATCATTTCTGCTGTTTTCTCCATGAGGTCCAGATCTCTATACACCAAACTGTGAGGTGAAATTGTGAAGAGTGCAGTCCTGCCTAGAGCTTAGCATCATGGAGTGCTCATCTGGGGCTGATGGTTGAGCCCTTTGATGATAGACAAGAAAATGCTTGCCCAGAAAACAGAACTGCAGTTCAGTCCTGTTGACACTGTTCAGTGGTTTTTCACACCAACTTCCAGAAACTACTTTGGTAACTTCTCCAAAGGGATGCCTGCAGCAATTGAAGGACTTCTAGGTCCTTCTGGAAAGGCTCCCATTACTCACAAGTCTTGTCATTCAATCTCCACTGTTGACTAAAAAAATATAGTTACATCTTGAAAGTAGAGAGTTATTTTATTTGGTGGGCATGGTTAGGACTCTGAGTGCGGGTGACCACATCTGAGAAAATTGCTCCAAGGAGGCAGGAGGGGGAGTCAGACTATATATATGTTTGCAACAAAGGGAGCAAGCAGTCTGAACATCAAAGATCAGATATCAAGTTAAGGAATTTAGCATTCTGTGTATGAGAAGATGCAAGCCTCTCGGATCACTGAATTCATTCCTTTCATATGCATGTCAGCTCTCTGGGGCCAAATCCGGTTTCCTTTTTCACCTGGAGGAGTGGCAGCCTCTTTGAGTTTCTTCTTGACTTCCCCCAGCTCCTCAGCAGTCATCTTGGGGGGTGGCAGCATCTGTCAGATCTCAGTTTTGGGAGCCCTCATTTACATTTGGAGGCCAGAAATCACTAATGGCTATGACATTTCTTGTTTATTGATATGGAAGGAGATACTTTAATTTCATACCACTTAGTTGCTATTTAGGGCTTTCCCGGTGGCTCATGGGTAAAGAATCCATCTGCAGTGCAGGAGATGTGAGAGATGCAGGTTCCATCCCTGGGTCAGGAAGGTGGGAATGGCAACCCACTCCAGTATTCTCACCTGGAGAATCCCATGGACAGAGGAGCCTGTCAGGCTACAGTTCATGGGGTCACAAAGTGTCAAACACAACTGAAGTAACTTAGCGCGCGCACACACACACACACACACAGTTGCTACTTAAGCACATAAGTTGACAGAAATATCTGCATTTGGTAAGGAGGAGAATATCTCCTTCAAAGGGGAGAGTGCTAGCAGAGGACAACTAGGATAGGAGGGAGATCTTGATGCTTCATTTGGCATCTTAACCTACAAGATAATTGCTTTGGGAATGACAAAATGATTGTTTTTGTGTGTATAAGAAACATAAACAAACACTACAGGCGTAGCCTGTGCTAAGCTATGTTCTACCCTCTGCCTAAGAGACATCACAGAAATCACTTAATTCCGCTGGTGCCCAGTTACTTTATCCATAAAATATTGTTGTGTTTCCTGGTTCTTTAGGATCCTTTCAGCCCTAAAATATTGATTTTATGTTTGAGTATATGAGGCAGAAGTAGAAACATCAAAGACCAGCTCTGTGTTCTTTTCAGGTTGTTTAAATTCTCTTGTCATCTACAAATGTAAATCATAGTATTTCATATCATCCTATATATCATGATGGTAAGGAAGAATTGAGGTAAAATATGAGAGAATTGAGATAAAAATGCATTTATGCAATAAACATGATATATGTGTGTAGGAAAAAATTATCATATTTGATCCATGGTCATAATTTTCTCCCTCAAATGCATCTGTCAACATATTTGTGTATGTGTTAGTCACTCAGTCATGCCCAACTCTATGTGACCCCATGGACTGTAGCCCACCAGGCTTCTCTGTCCATGGGATTCTTCAAGCAAGAATACTGGAGTGGATTGCCATGACCTCCTCCAGGGGATCTTCCCGACCCAGAGATCGAATCTAGGTCTCCTGCACTGCAAGCAGACTCCTTACCATCTGAGCCACAAGGGAAGCCTATACTCATATAAACATGATATATGAATATAGGAAAAAATTATCATATTTGATCCAGGGTCATAATTTTCTCCCTCAAATACATCTGTCAACATAGAAAATTATGTATTTGTGAAGTGAAAATTTCTCTCAATACAGAGACCATATTATATTAATATTTATACCACAGTTGTTAACCAGGGCTTGGCATATTAAATAAGTCTTCACTAAGTGTTTTTTATTTAAGAAACTACTGCTTTGTCTTCTAGATCTGCAATACTTGCCCTGCTCTCCTAGATTGTTTCCCTGGGAGTCATAACAGAGTACTTAAAAATGCTGCTTATTCACAAAATTATTTTTTGGAGCAAATAAGGAAACACCAAGCATCCCTGGACATTAACAATCCTCGAGACTTTATTGATTGTTTTCTGATCAAAATGGAGCAGGTAAAATGTTAATGACAGCTCAGTTCTTTGATTGCTTGTGCATTTTGCAATTCATTGAATAGTTTTGAATTTACTAGGAAAGTTTCAGTGATCAAGTAAGTAATGCCAATAAGCATTTTAAGTGTCTATTGTGTGCATGTATTGTATGCACTAAGCATTATGAAAGATACAGTATTTAACTTTTAAATAAATGGAAAAATTGATCTTGCTTTTTGGGTACTAGTTGGACTGTGAAGAAAGCTGAGCGCTGAAGAATTGATGCTTTTGAACTGTGGTGTTCGAGAAGACTCTTGAGAGTCCCTTGGACTGCAAGGAGGTCCAACCAGTCCTAAAGGGGATCAGTCCTGGGTGTTCATTGGAAGGACTGATGCTAAAGCTGCAGCTCCAATACTTTGGCTGCCTCATGTGAAGAGTTGACAGAGTTGACTCATTGGAAAAGACCGTGATGCTGGGAGGGATTGGGGGCAGGAGGAGAAGGGGATAACAGAGGATGAGATGGCTGGATGGCATCACCAACTCGATGGACATGAGTTTGAGTGAACTCCGGGAGTTGGTGATGGACAGGGAGGCCTGGCATGCTGTGATTCATGGGGTTTCAAAGAGTAGGACACGACTGAGTGACTGAACTGAGTTGAACTGAGTATACCCAAGAAGAGTCAGAATGACTCTTCAGGTGAAAAATAAATAATTACAAACAAGGTATAAAATACAAATATCGTAGTATAATATGAAGATGGGCATGATCTCTGCACACACTGTTTGAGGGAATGGAAGAGAATGGCTTAATCTAGCTGGACTTCTGCATGTCAGGTGGTTGAAAATAAATTTAATATGTTTGCATGAAGGAGAAGGAAAGGAATTTCAGATGGGTGAATAGTGTATATAGAGGTGCAAAGGTGTATGATGGGAAAGAGTAGGTGAATGAAAGAGAGAAGCCTTAATTGAATGTAAAGTAAAATGAATTGTCATAGATATGGAGTTCGAGGCTGGTATCTGAGACTCTGAACCCTGCACCATTAGTTGAAAAGACTGTTTTCCTCCCACGAACCATCATGGCACCTTTGTCAAAAATCAGTGGAAGGGTTTATTTGTGTAATCGCAAATCTTTTCCAATCGTCTATATGAAAATATTATACCATAACACATTATCTGTTCTTCTTAATTACCAGCATTGTATTATAGTTAGCTTTGAAATTGAGAAGTGTGAGTCCTCTAACTTTGTTGTTAATTTTTAAGAATATTTTGGCTATTCTGAGTGCCCTGAATTTTCAGACTAATTATAGGATAAACTCATCAATTTTTGCCAGGAAGACAGTAATGATTTTGATAGGGATTGTAGGAAATCTGTAGATCAGTTTGTGGAGTAATGTCATTTTAAAAAATAAGATGAAATTCACATACCATACAGTTATCCATTTAAAGTGTACAATTTAGTGGTATTTATTGCACTCACAATATTGTGTGATTACTTGCTCTCTCTAATTTCAAAACTTTTCCATCACTCTGCAGGAACATATGCTCCCAGTAAATGATCACTAACACATCTTGTGTTAACCTGTTATCTGCTTTATATCTCTATGAATTTGCCTATTATGTATATATCATATGAAAGGTCTCACAGCATTGTCCCTTTTGTTTCTAGCTCTTTCACCTAGTATAGTATTTAGGAGGTTCATCTAAGTTGCATGTATCAGTACTTTGTTATTTTCTTTTATGGATGAATAATATTGAATTTTTGCACATATTATAATTTTTTAATCCATTCATCTATTGATGGACATCTGTTCTGTTTCTTTGAGTTTTATGAATAGTGTTACTGTAAACATTTGTGTACAAGTTTTTGATGGACATTTTTCCATTTTTGTGGGGTGTATTTATAGGAGTAGAATTGATGAGCTATGTGGCAATTTTATGTCTAATTTTGAGGAACTGGCAATGCCAGGAGCCAGCATGAGGAACTCTGCCCGTGGCAAAGGTCATGAGGAAGGAGGCTCGGCATATGCAAAGGCGGGATCAAGCCTCAGGAGTCCCCCTGGAAATTCTCGAGCATCTACCCCCAAAACCAGAGTCTGACTACTTTACTGCTTTATGCTCTCACCTACACCTCTGACTTTATGGGGGGCTGTCCCCCACCACCTCTGTCTGAAAAAGAGTTAACATACAGCTCCAGTTAATAAAGTTCCTGGGTGTGACAAGAGTGTTTCAACCTACAAGCTCCTTTGGAAGTCCTCTAGCCTGCCTGAACAGGTTCTTACAGCCACATGTGATTGTTCAGAGTCTCCCAACTGTGAGAGGCATGAGATCTTCTAAACTGTATAAATACAGATTCCTTTGAGCAGTTAAAAGATTGATTAGAAATTGTATTGGTGAAGGGTTTTTCACTTGTTGGGCCAATGTTTGCTCCTAAGTTTCCATATCCCTTACCTACTGTGTCCCTGAGAGTGTATTGATTAATATAATTGATGTATAGGAATGTAAGTAGTAGCTTTAATGTTTGTAACCTTGGACCCTTGAGTTAATTCTTTTCTTGATTGAGCCCACCTCACCTTTGCCCTATAGGAATGCAGCTTTGTCCAATGCTTTTTTGGAGGCTGGTGCCTGACTTTGGAATAATCACCTTTAGAGAAAGATAAGTTTCTTAAAATGTTAACAGGCCTCCTGGCCAGAAGATGATGTAATTCACCTAAACTTTTGCATATGATAAGTTTGCAGGAAGAAAGCCTGGCTTACTGCTGACTCTACCCCTTCCTCCATTATTCTCTATGCACAACTTAAGGCATAAAAACTACTTTGGAAAATAAAGTGCGGGCCTTGTTCACCGAAACTTGGTCTCCCCATGTCATTCTTTCTCTCACCTTCTGGCTGAATTCCCATCTGGAGCGTGGAGGCTCGTCAAGCCTACTAATTATGCCTGGGCTTCTAAGATCTGTCCAGGGAGGCCTTAGTGTCTCCTCTCCTTCAGGAGAATGGGAGGATGCCTGTGGCCTACGTAGGTGATGAAAATTCCTTATTTTGGAATTTTATTAGCTTTCCACGTAAACCAAGTTATTCAGCCTCTTTTCTCCACTGAATTTTCTCACTGAGCTATCCTTATTTGATCACTCTTTATGTCTTTAACTCTATCGTATCCTGATCGCTGAAGCTGTCTCCCCTTCGAAACCCCTGGATCCTGCTGGGTCTGGCCCCCAGTATGGCAGCCTTTTCCACAGTGACTACAGTAGTCATGTTCCCACGAGCAATGTACAGGGGTCCTGTTTACCCACATAGTGGCCAATATGTATTTTATAATTTTTTGTAATTATTAAAGCTAGCCTAATTAATGTGAATACTGGCCAGAATACTGGAGTGGGTAGCCGTTTCCTTTTCTGGGGATCTTCCCAACCTAAGGTTTGAACTTAGGTCTCCCTCATTGCAGGCAGATTCTTTACCAGCTGAGTATATCAGAGAAGCCCAGTTGGTCTGGATAGTTCTTCTATTTCAATTAAAAAGTTTTTACCTGTCAGTTATACCTCAGTAAAACTTGGAAATTTTTTATGTATTTAATGTGTGTGTGCATGCATGCTCAATTGCTTTAGTTGTGTACAGCTCTTTGGGACCCTATGGACTGTAGCCCACCAGGCTTCTCTCTCCATGGGATTCTCCAGGCAAGAATACTGGAGTGGGTTGCCATGCCCTCCTCAAGGGGATCTTCCAGACCCAGGGATCGAACCTGTGTCTCCTGCATTGCAGGCAGATTCTTTACCACTGAGCCACTGGAGAAGCCCATTTAATGTGTACAATATGCTGTTTTGATACACGTATGCTGGAGGCTATGCTTAGGAGTTGAATGGGATTTTGAACTTGCTTCTCTGCCAGACTGGGCCATAAGATGAACTCTGCACTTCCTGGGTACTTGTGGCTGGGATTACTGGTAGGAAAAAATATT
>NW_011494744.1:232673-248521 GCF_000754665.1 Bison bison bison | reverse complement strand
TAGGAAAAAATATTGTAATTTTGCTTGTTTTTCCTATGCTGTTGGTATCATATTGAACAAATCATTGCCCAGACCAATATAAAGAAGCTTTCCCTTTTTGCTTTCTTCTAGGTGTTTCACGGCTTTAGGTCTTGTTTATGTCTTCAGTCCATTTTGAGGTGATGTTTTGTATGTTGTAAAATAATGATTCAAATTCTTTTTTTTTTTGCAGGTGGTGATCTAATTTTCCCAACACTCTATTTTTGAGAAATTGTGCTCTCCACATTATGTATCTTGAGATAAGTTGATCATAAATTTGTCCATTAATTTCTGGGTTCTTTATTCTTTTCCATTGGTCTGTGTAGCTGTTTTTATACTGTTTTGATTATTATACTTTGTAATATAGTTTGAAATCAGAAAGTGCAATTCCTCCACCCTTGTTCTTTTTTAGTATGGCAGTGGCTATGCAGGGTCCTTGGTTGTTCCATATGAATTAAAATATTTTTTTAAATTATTGACTTTTGACTGCGCTGGGTCTTCATTCCTCTGCAGGCTTTCTCTAGCTTTGGCAAGTAGGAGCTATTCTCTAGTTGTGGTGCATGGACTTCTCACTGCGGTGGCTTCTTTTGTTGCGGCGCATAGGCTCTAGGGTGCCTGGGCTCAGTGGTTGTGGTGCATGGGCTTAGTTGCCTCATGGCACATGGGATGTTCCTGGACTGGAGACTGAACTCATGTCCGCTGCATTGGTAGGCAGATTCTTAACTACTGGACCACCAGAGGAATCCTTGCATATGAATTTTAATTTTTTTCTATTTCTGTGAAAAATTCTATTTTGATACGTATTTCATTGAATCTGTAGATTGCTTTTGGTAATATAGACATTTTAACAATATTAATTCTTCTTTTCATATACATGGGATATCTTTCATTAATTGATCCTCTTCGTTTTCTTTTTTATAGTTTCCAGTGTACAGATCTTTTGCTTCCTTGATTAAATTTATTTTAAGTATTAGGAGATCCAACCAGTCCATCCTAAAGGAAATCAATCCTGGGTGTTCATTGGAAGGACTGATGTTGAAGCTCAAACTCCAATACTTTGGCCACCTGATGCAAAGAGCTGACTCATTTGAAAAGACCCTAATGTTGGGAAAGATTGAGGGCAGGAGGAGAAGGGGACGGCAGAGGATGAGATGGTTAGATGGCATCACAGACTCAATGGACATGAGTTTGGGTAAACTCCGGCAGTTGGTGATGGACAGGGAGGCCTGGCATGCTGCAGTTCATGGGGTCACAAAGAATCAGACACAACTGAGTGACTGAACTGAACTGATCTGAACTGAAGTAGTTTATTCATTTTGTTTCTATTTCTTGAAGTTCTGTCAGTTTTGCCTCACATATTTAAATGCTTTGATGCACTTGCAAATAACACCATTCCACTTTATAAGTTAATGCCTTATAAGTTAATGTCTCTTATAATGTCTTATAAGTTAATGTCTCCATTATAAGTTAATGTCTCTTATAATAAAAAATAATTTTACTTCCTCCTTTCCATCCTTTATATCATTGCCGTGGTTCATTCCACTTATCTATAAGCATAAGGTAAGGGTAAGTGAAGTCACTCAGTCATGTCCGACTCTTTGTGACCCCATGGACAGTAGCCTGCACCAGGCTCCTCTGTCCATCGGATTTTCTCGGCAAGAGTACTGGAGTGGGGTGCCATTTCCTTCTCCAGGGAATCTTCCCGACCCAGGGATCAAACCCAGGTGTCCCGCATTGTTGACAGACACTTTACCGTCTGAGCCACCAGGGAAGTCCATATATAAGTCTATATATATTTATATATATGTCCATAACCATTACATAATCAAATATACTGTTACTATTTTCTGCAAATTTTTATCTGTTAGAGCAATAAAGTAAATAAGCAAAACTTTTTATTTTACTGTCACTCATTCTTTCTTTATAACCCTTTCTTTATGTAGATGTGTTTCTGACCTATATGATTTTCCTTCTCTCTAAAGATTTTTAAAACATTCTTTGCAAGCCAGTTCAACTGGCAACAGATTCCCTCAATTTTGTTTGCTCATTTGCTCAGAAAGTCTTCATTTCTCCTTCACTTTTTAAGGAAATTTTGAAGGATACAGAATTTAGATCATTGGTTTGACCATCTGTATGTATTCTTTGGAGAAATGTCTGGTTAGGTCTTCTGCCTGTTTTTCAATTGGGTTGTTTATATTTGTGTTGTTGAGTTGTATGAGCTGTATATTTTGAAAATTAAGCACTGGTTGATCACATCATTTGCAAATACTTTTCTCCCATTCTGTAGGTTGTCTTTTCGTTTTGTTTATGGTTTCCTTTGTTGTGCAAAAGCTTACTAGTTTGACTAGGTCCTGTTTGTTTATTTTTGTTTATATTTGTATTGCCTGGGAGACTGACCTAAGAAAACATTGATTCGATTTATGTACCAGACACATTTATCTAAGCATACCCCTGGATGCTGCAAGTGTTTAATTTCCAGGGTACAAAAATAATTGCTCAGACCCTTTGTGTGTGGCCAGTAGCTGTTTCAGTGGATGGACTGATTCCTAGAACTTCCTCTCTGCCTTTTGTGTGACATTACTCTAGCAATGCCATCCTCACAATACTGAGTGTCCAGATCTATGACAAGGTAAGTTATTTGTTTATTTAGGTTTTCTTGAATTGTTTTGTGTAATAATGATAGGCTGTGTACACATAACCACTGTATCTGAAAATCAAATTCAAGAAATGGAAACACTAATATTGTTTTATGAGAGCACTGCTTTTCTTACTGACTTGAGTAATTTTGAACTGAGAAGCCAAAAGCTTGTGTGATGACACTGTTACTGAGGAAAATTAACAAGAGCACACATTCAATGAGTTTAGTCTGTCTTAATTGTGTTTCTTACATAATAATAGACATGGCACTGGGGCCCTGGAGATTATAAATGCATCATAAAATTAATGCTAGTCTAGGGACATGTTTACAAAATATGCTTTTTTTTTGCATGTTAACGATCCCTTCTACTCAGTATTTAAAACTGCCTGCTTGTTATGTATTCTGTGTCACATCATCGCATCAATCCTAAAACAGCATTACTTGTCCTTTTCTATTGCTGTCTGTCTCCTTATTTGTGAGAGACATTCACTTAGTTTGTCAGCTTTGACATTGCATTACTCCTTCCCATCCCTTTTTCCCCTTGGGCAGAGAAAGCCTCAACTTTCTGTTTTTATGATTGTAGTGTAGCTTCAAGCTGTATATTCTTTTTATTCCTATATTTGTTTCTTAGGTCAAGCTGCTAATTGCATTGCATGTGGAATACAACCATGATGGTCCTGTACTGTCTTTGTGAATCCATCCTCTTTATTATAATTTACATATAGTTCATTTTAGGTTGTGCTGCAGTATTAGCTTTTGTACAATTTCAGCTTCATCGTGAATATACAGACAGCATTGAGTTCATGTACATTTTTAACAAAGAAGAGAATAATGAAATCTTGATTCAGGCTTATAACATCTTTCATGTTATGGCCCTAATTTATCTATTTCTACTAATTAAGATTTTGTTCATCTATAAATAAGAGAAAACCTGTTAATGAATGTGGCTATATTTATCTCATGTACAAAGAATCTTCTGTCAGTGGAGGAATAGTACAGTAGTCCTGAAATATCAGGGATTCAGATACCTTCCATTTTTATTTACTTATGCTGAGTATATAGAGCTTATGGGCATGTAAGCTAAGTTGCCTCAGTCGTGTTTGACTCTTTGCGACCCTTTGGAATGTAGCCTGCCAGGCTCACTCATTATTAAAACTTCTTGTCCCAAAATGATGTTGGTGTATTCTAATAACTCCTTCAAATATTTGTTTTGGGTAGGAAGGAGGGCATGGAGGAAACAATTCCAACAGCCTTCTGCTTGTATCTCACTGGCGAAAACTGTGTTGCTTGTTGTTGTTTAGTCGCTAAGTTGTGTCTGACTCTTTTGTGACCTCATGGGCTGTAGTCCGCCAGGCTCCTCTGTCCATGAAATTTCCCAGGCAAGAATCCTGGAGTGGGTTGCCATTTCCTACTCCAGGGGATCGTCCCAACCCAGGGGTCGAACTCATGTCTCCTGCATTGGCAAGTGGATTCCTTACCACTGAGCCACCAGGGAAGCCCCCTGCTTGGCTCACCTAAATGCAAAAGAGGCTGATGAATGGGACTTTTAGGCAAGTGAGGAATAAGTTATGAGAAACTGATGTTTGAGTCAGCTGATCTATAATCTCTTGCTATATTCTACTAATAGTTTTTTTTCTAAAATTGCACCTTGCAGTGTGTGTGTGTGTGTGTGTGTGTGGCTTCCCGGGTGGCACTAGTGGTAAAGAACCCGTCTGCCAATACAGGAGATATAAGAAACGTAGGTTCGATCCCTGGGTTGGGAAGATCCCCTGAAGCAGCTCACAGCAATCCACTCCAGTATTCTCGCCTGGAAAATCCCATGGACAGGCTACATGGTGGGCTACAGTCCCTAGGGTCACAAAGAGTCAGACACGACTGAAGCGACTTAGTGCGCGCACACACACACACACATATATAAAATAGGCTTAACTTTAAAATAATTTGAGTTATTTTGGATTACCTGTAATTCTGAAAAGTTAACCTGTCAAATAATTGTATCAAATCATTCCTAGGAAAAGCACAATGAACAATTGGACTTTACATTTGGAAGCTTGACAGCTACTATATTTGATTTGTTTGGAGCTGGGACAGAGACAACAAGCACTACCCTGGGATATGGGCTCCTCCTCCTGCTGAAGCACCCAGAGGTCATAGGTATGATAACATGGTGGTCAGGGTGATTTCAGAAGAGTTACTGGAAAGAAACTGGGAGTGCTTTCCGTCTTGTTACTCTTAGAGAATTACTTAAATCTCTTTTTGAGCAGCTTAATGTTTTCAGATTTAATGAAGGGATCCTTCATTAAATAATAAGAGAACATCTTTGCATAACCTGAGAGGTTGAAGACACGGTGGACAGCAGCAAAATCAATACAGCAGCATCTGGATTTCATGAGAGGTCATTTCATTTCATGCCCTGGGACTGCATATTGGTTTTATTATGGAAGGGCCACTTACACGTCTGCTCATTCTGAAAATGCTGTGTTCTAAAGCCAGAGTAGGGAAAATGGAACTTCTCCTTATTGAAGTCTGAATGGAAATTCTAAAACTTAATGAGGTAGCTTGAGATAGCATCCACATTCTGGGAGTGATGAGTGAGTGAAAGTCACTTAGTTGTATCTGATACTGCTGGGAGCCGGCACGGGAGTCCCCACCCCCATGACAAGGACATGTGGGAGAGATCTGGTGGGCAAGGCGAGCCAGAACTCTAGGGGTGCCCCTCTGGGCCTGCCTGAGGGTCTACCCCAAAACCTGAGCCTGTCTGTTTTACTGCTTCATGACTTTCACCAACTCCTCTGACATCACAAGGGGCTATCCCCAACCACTCTTATCTGTAAGAACAGCAACTTAGAGCTCTAGTTAATAAGTCTCCAGGGTATAATAAGGTATGTTCCAATTGTGTTTCCCTCAGAAAGCTTTCTAACCTGCCTAACAGGTTTCCGGACTCCTACAGCTGTGCATGTGATTATTTACGGCCTCCCAGCCATATGAGGCACAAGGAGACTTAGTTATTCTAACAATGCAGAGCCTCTCGGGGAGTTAGAAAATTGTTAAAATAGAACTGATAGAAGGTTTCTTTGTTGAGTTAATGCCTGCTGCCAAGTTTCCATATTTCTTATCCACTGTGTTCCTGGGAGTGTATTGATTAATATAGTTGATATATAAGAAATATAAGTAGAAGCTTTAATGTTAATAATAACCTTGGACCCCTAAGCTAATAAATTCTTTCCTTAATTACCCCCACGACACTCTTGCCCTATAGGAATGCAACTCTGTTTAGTGCTTTCGGGGAGTGGTACTAAACTCTAAGAAAAATCACCTCTGGAGAAAATAAGTTTTTCTGGTTGACTAATTCTTATCAGAAGAAAAATGTTAGCAGGTTTCCTGACCAGAAGATGATGTAAATCACCCAAAGCCTTTGTATTTGCGATAATGATTAAGGTCTGCTGACCTTACATGACTTTGCATCCCCCATTATCTTCTATGTACAACTTGAGGTATAAAAGTCCTGCTAAAAATAAAGCTACGGGCCTTGCTCACCAAAGCTTGGTCTCCCCGTGTCGTTCTTTCTCGTCTCCTTTTCTTTTCTTTTGTCTCTACTCTTTCTTCAGGCCAAAGTAATTGGAGCGTGGGGGTATATCGATTTCCCACGTAAACCAATTATAATTAGGCCTCTGATTCTCTCCACTGACGCTATCCCTTTAAAATGCTGAAGCCGTCATCCTGAGGGAATCCCTGGATCCAACCGGGGCTGGACCCCGGTATGATACTTTGTGACCCTATGTACTCTAGCCTTCTAGGCTCTTCTGTCCATGGAATTCTCCAGGCCAGAATTCTGGAGTGGGTTGCCATTCCATTCTCCAAGGGATCTTCCTGACCCAGGAATTGAACCTGGGCCTCCTGTATTGCAGGCAAATTCATTACCATCTGAGACACCAGGGAGGCCCACATTCTGGGAAGTGCTCTAAGCATTTAGAGTCACAAGAAATTGTACCTTTTAGGCATAAGATGCCTATAAAGGTTGTTTTTTTTGTTTGTTTGTTTGTTTTTTTTTTAGTCCAGAAGTCTGTTTCTATAAAAATGATGCTTGACAAAATAAGAATTTTGAGGGTCAACAATTTTATATTTTACAAAGTACTTTTTAAAAAAATTTACCTTGTAAGAGTTTATGATTGTGCATGGTGGGTTAGAAAAGACATTATCTTGTCCTGTTTCACCATCCCATTAAAAACTTATTACAAACAAGACTAAGAGTTTTAAAGTTGAACAAGAGGAGGTCAGGAAATACCAAATCTTCAGCACATTTCTGAAGCACAGAGAACATACTGAGGAGTAATAATGAACTCTTTAGGGAAGATGAAGTTGCATCTTAAATGTAGAAAGGAAAAGGTACCTAATCAAAGTTAATATGTATCCCTATAACCCCATAAAGTTGAGTATTTAGAAGTACCAAATGTCAAAGAGGGTAGAAGGAAAAAGAGATTGAAAAAAGTAGCAGTCTCTGCCTCGTCCCCTTGACAAATCCTTTTATCATGTAACGTTTTCTCCAGTGGGATGAGAGAGGCTTATTCTTCAGAGAAACTGAAACCAACAGGCTCTACACTCAGGGACACTGGGCAGAAAAAGAGGAAAAGAGTGAGGTGCACAGCTGAGAGGCAAGGTTAGGGAAGAATCCACTTCTTGAATTCAGAGACTTTCAGTTCCTTTCTCTATTGTAGTTCCCCGAATGCAGGGAGTTTCTGTTTGTCTTATTATGTATACTAATAAAGAAGTATATATAGATATATCTTAAGCCTAGTTCCAAATAGGAAAAGGAGTACGTCAAGGCTGTATATTGTCACCCTGCTTATTTAACTTATATGCACATTACATCATGAGAAACACTGGGCTGGAAGAAGCACAAGCTGGAATCAAGATGCTGGGAGAAATATCAATAACCTCAGATATGCAGATGACACCACCCTTATGGCAGAAAGTGAAGAGGAACTAAAAAGCCTCTTGAGGAAAGTGAAGGTGGAGAGTGAAAAAGTTGGCTTGAAGCTCAACATTCAGAAAACGAAGATCATGGCATCCGGTCCCACCACTTCATGGGAAATAGATGGGGAAACAGTGGAAACATTGTCAGACTTACTTTTTTGGGCTCCAAAATCACTGCAGATGGTGACTGAAGCCATGAAATTAAAAGACACTTACTCCTTGGAAGGAAAGTTAAGACCAACCTAGATAGCATATTCAAAAGCAGAGACATTACTTTGCCAACAAAGGTTTGTCTAGTCAAGGCTATGGTTTTTCCTATGGTCATGTATGGATGTGAGAGTTGGACTGTGAAGAAGGCTGAGCACCGAAGAATTGATGCTTTTGAACTGTGGTGTTGGAGAAGACTCTTGAGAGTCCCTTGGACTGCAAGGAGATCCAACCAGTCCATTCTGAAGGAGATCAGCCCTGGGATTTCTTTGGAAGGAATGATGCTAAAGCTGAAACTCCAGTACTTTGGCCACCTCATGCGAAGAGTTGACTCATTGGAAAAGACTCTGATGCTGGGAGGGATTGGGGGCAGGAGGAGAAGGGGATAACAGAGGATGAGATGGCTGGATGGCATCACTGACTCAATGGACATGAGTCTGAGTGAACTCCGGGAGTTGGTGATGGACAGGGAGGCCTGGCGTGCTGCGATTCATGGAGTCGCAAAGAGTCGGACACGACTGAGCAACTGAACTGAACTGAACTGAACTAAGCCTAGTTCACAGGAGCGTTAAATGTATCTATATTATATCAGTTATCTCTTTATGTTTAGGTGAATTTCTGAACTATAACTGATGTTTATGATGTTGTTGGAACACCTTCATAATGCCTCACGTGTCCTTCAATTTGTATGCAAATGTGGTGTGCACTTTTATTTCTCCATCCTTCTTACTTATCTGTTACCAGCTAAGGCCCAGGAAGAGATTGACCATGAGCTTGGCAGACACCGGAGCCCCTGCATGGAGGACAGGAGCCACATGCCCCACATGGATGTTGTGGTCCATGCAATCCAGAGATACATTGATCTGGTCCCCACCAGTCTGCCCCGTGTGGTGACCTGTGACATTAAATTCAGAAATTACCTCATCCCCAAGGTAGGATTGCTTGAGTGCTAGGTTGCTTCAGTCATGTCTGACTCTGTGTGACTCCACTGGACTGTAGCTTGCCAGGCTCCTCTCTCCATGCGATTCTCCAGGCAAGAATGCTGGAATGGGTTGCCATTCCCTTCTCCAGGGGATCTTCCTGACCCAGGGATCGAACCCGCATCTCCTATGTCTCCTGCATTTGCAGCCGAGTTCTTTACATTAGTGCCACCTGATAAGATTGGGTCCTCTTATACTGACCTCAGTAGTCTTGAAGTTCCCATTTACACAGTATGAGTGCAGTTCTCGATGCACACAGCAATCCTGTGTGTGGTGGCTTGATGGAAGGTGTGCTGTTTCTAGTTTAGTCTGTAAAGCTTTATAACAGGCTTTGGTAGCTGACAGTGCAAGTGTTCCAAGTTTGTTCTGTCTCTTTTGTATTGTTTGTCTGATCTTAGATATTTATTTTTCCAAATGTTATCAGTTTTTATTTGATATTTGTTTGTATGAGTGTCAGTCAATTTACCAAAACACTCTGCTGGGATTTTTATCTGGGTGACATTAGATCAATTTGAAAAGACTTAACATCATGACACACTGAGTCTTTCAATTAATGGGCATGGTATATAGACCTTGGTTTGGGGAGCTTTCTTTAATTTTCTCAATAATGTCTTTTTCAGTAAATTGGCTCGCAAAACTTTTTTGCAAGATGCTTAATACTGTTATAAATTTTAAATAATGACTGTCATTTTATTATCTGGAATACAGAAGTATAATTAATTTTATCATTTGGATAACCTTATATAAAGCAGCATTGCTAAATTAAAAAAATTACTAATAGTTAATTGCAGTTTCTATATACATTGTCATACTATCTGGGTAAATATCTTTGTTTCATCCTTCATCATTTATGGTCTCTTGCAGGGTGAAGATTAACATAAAATATTAAGCATGATGTTTTATATACATTTTGTTAGATTTTTAAAGTCAGTTTCAGTTCAGTTCAGTTCAGTCACTAAGTCGTGTCTGACTCTTTGCCACCCCAGGGACTGTAGCACACTGGGCCTCCCTGTCCCTCATCATCTCCCAGAGTTTGCTCAAACTCATGTTCATTGAGTTGGTGATGCCATCCGACCATCTCATCCTCTGTTGTCCCCTTCTCCTCCTGCCCTCAATCTTTCCCAGCACAAGGTCTTTTCCAGTGAGTTGGCTCTTTGCAACAGGTGGCCAAAGTATTGGGGCTTCAGCTTCAGCATTAGTCCTTCTAATGAATGTTCAGAATTGATTTCCTTTAGGATTGACTGGTTTGATCCCCTTGCATCCCAAGGGACCCTCAAGAGTCTTCTCCAACACCACAGTTCAAAAGCATCAATTCTTTGGTGTTCAGCCTTCTTTTAGGTCCTGCTCTCACATCCATATATGACTATTGGAAAAACCATAGCTTTAACTAGATGGATTTTTGTTGGCAAAGTAATGTCTCTGCTTTTTAATATGCTGTCTAGGTTGGACATAGCTTTTCTTCCAAGAAGCAAGGGTCTTTTAATTTTGTGACTGCAGTCAATATCTGCAGTGATTTTGGAGCCCAAGAAAATAAAGTTTCTCACTGTTTCCATTGTTTCCCCATCTGTTTGCCATGAAGTAACGGGACAAGATGCCATTCGTGATCTCCACGTTTTGAATGTTGAGTTTTAAACTAGCTTCTTCACTCTCCTCTTTCACTTTCATCAAGAGGCTCTTTAGTTCCTCTTTGCTTTCTGCCATAAGGGTGGTGTCATCTGCATATCTGAGGTTATTGATATTTCTACCAGCAATCTTGATTCAGCTTGTGCTTCCATCCAGTCCACCATTTCACATGATGTACTCTGCAAATAAGTAGGGTGACAATATAAATATACAGCCTTGACATACTCCTTTCCCAATTTAGAACCAGTCCGTTGTTCCATGTCCAGTTTTAAATGTTGCTTCTTGACCTGTATACAGAGTTCTCAGGATTCTGGTAAGGTGGCCTGATATTCCCATCTCTTTAAGAAATTTCCACGGTTTGTTGTGATCCACACAGTCAAAGGCTTTTAGGGTAGTCAATGAAGCAGAAGTAGATGTTTTTCTGGAATTCTCTTGCTTTTTCTATGATCCATTGGATGTTGGCAATTTGATCTCTGGTTCCTCTGCCTTTTCTAAATTCAACTTGAGTATCTGGAAGTTCTTGGTTCATGTACTGTTGAAGCCTGGCTTTGAGAATTTTGAGCATTACTTTGCTAGCATGTGAAATGAGTGCAATTGTGCCATAGTTTGAGCATTCTTTGGCATTGCCCTTCTTTGGGACTGGAATGAAAACTGACCTTTTCCAGTCCTGTGGACAACAACCATCAACATGAGAATGTTGGATTCCACCAAAAAAAGATACCCCACATCCACGGGTAAAGGAGAAGCCTCAACAAGATGATAGGAGGGGATCAACTGCATTTAAAATTAAATCTTAGACACATCAGAGAAGCTCAGAGGGCACAAACAAAACCCTGTGCACGCAGGATTGAAGGCAAGGAGCAGTGACCCCCCACAGGAGACTGAGCCACACCTGCCTTTGAGTGCTTGAGTGTCTCCTCCAGAGGCATGGATCAGCAGTAACCTGCTGTGGGGACAAGGGCTCTGGCGGCAGCAGACCTGGGAGGCACGGCATGTGGCGTTAGTCCTCTTGGAAGAGGTCGCCACTGGCCAACCATAGAGCCACTGAGCAGACGACACACAAACTGCAGAACAATTATAGCAAAGAAGTTCTTACACTGTTGCAAAGGTTCCAGGGCCCACAACAGATTTCCTAACCTGGGCATCTGGCAGAAGGACTGAGAACCCCCAGGGAAACAACAAAACCTTCTTTGCACCAGGACCTGGGAGAAAGGAGCAATGACCCCACAAGAGACTGAGCCAGACTTGCCTGTGATTGTCCTGGAGTCTCTGGTGGAGGCTTGGGTTGACAGGGGCCTGCCGTGGGGTCAGGGCCACTGACTACCACAGTCCTGGGAGCTGCAATATGTTGGCATAAATAAGTCTTTTTGAAGGCCAAACTATAGGGAGGGAACACAGCCCTACCCATGAGCAGAAAATAGGATTAAAGATTTACTGAGTATTTACTTGCCCACCAGAGCAAGACCCAGTTTTACAAAGCCATCCTTTCCATTAGGAAACTTCCACAAGCCTCTTATCCTCATCCATCAGACAGAATGAAACCACAATCACAGAAAACTAACCATGCTGACCACATGGATCACAACCTTGTCTGACTCAATGAAACCTTGAGCCATATTAGGAATAAAAGAGTTTTATTTGAGCCAGATTTAGGACTAAGCCTGTGAGACAGCCTCTCAGATCACTCTGAAGAGCTGCTGTGGAGAAGCATGGTTTTCAGCAAAGTTTTATACTTTGTCAGAACAAAGTACATCAAGCAAATCAGGGAAACATTCCTTCAAGGTTTCTTTTTTTTTTTTTTTCTCCAAAGATCAGCATGTTTACAAAGTCAGTATGGCCTTGAGACCTGGGAAGGGAGTCTTTTCAGCTTTGCTGTCCTAAGAACATTTAATCTGTATTTTTAACATTTTTTATTTCTAGTCAGTCAACCCTTTTAAAAAATGATTAAACAGATGGGTAATGTATGTCTGATAGACCACAAAGAGGCTGCTTTACTTAATGTAAAGTTCAAGTTAAATGAAGTATAAGCAAGAATGACTTCCCCATTCCTCAGTATGTAAAAATTTCTTCCATTAATATCAGTTTATCTATCTACCCACCTATCCATCAACACCTCACTACTTTAGTGAGTATGTCTCATTAACAATGATTTTTATAAAGAGAACAATAATATTTACACTCAAGGGTTACCAAGAGTACACTCATATTATCTTATGTACAGCTTATACTTAAAAATTCCCAATTTGCCTAGAATATACTTTATAGCTTTCTTTTTTCTTTGCAATTTAATAAGTAGCCTAGGGATAAGCATATAATTTTGTTATCTTTTCTCTTTAGTTTCCTGTTATCAGTTCCCTTTACTTTGTATTTCTTTTAACATTTAACTTTGTGAGGAATTCAATTTAGTAGTCTTGTAAAATATTCTGCATGCAATTGTTTTCTAGAGATTAGATTTCAGTTACTATTTGGTTAGACAGCTACGTAGGTGCATTTGTGTTCCACTGAAATTCATCTGGGAGGTGGGGACACATAATGTCATCCCATTATTGGTATGGGGTGTTCTTCATATAATAAAGTAGTATCTGCCAGATTTCTCTATGGGAGAGTTTCTTTTTTTTTTTTTACATTTAATTAATAAAAATCTATGGTGTAGTACTTCAGAGCTTTGTAAATATCAAACTTCTTAACCATTCACTCTACAGTTTTAGCATTTATGGATGACAATTGCTTGAATTAATGATCCTATGCTGAATTGTTATAAAATGATTTTTCTAATTTTATCTTTGTTTCTGTTTCTATGCTGAGATTAATCTGTAATGAAATCTACCCTATATTTTCAAATAAGACAATCTGCATGAAAATAATTAACACTAATAATTGCTCTAGTACTTATTATTATCCTGCTGCTGCTGCTGCTAAGTCACTTCAGTCGTGTCTGACTCTGTGTGACCCCATAGACAGCAGCCCACCAGGCTCCCCCGTCCCTGGGATTCTCAAGGCAAGAACACTGGGGTGGGTTGCCATTTCCTTTTCCAATGCATGAAAGTGAAAAGTGAAAGTGAAGTCACTCAGTCATGTCTGACTCTTCACGAACCCATGGACTGTAGCCTACCAGGCTCCTCTGTCCATCGGATTTTCCAGGCAAGAGTACTGGAGTGGGGTGCCATTGCCTTCTTCGATTATTATCATAGAAGAGGTTATTTTTGACTAGATCAGATATCTGTTTACAAAAGTACTATGGACAGATAACTCCAAACACTTCAAGTTCCAATAGTGATTTCCATTTCAAACCATTGTCCACATATGAGAAGAGTGGAAATTGAAGTGACAAAGCAGCTATGACGGATGGACACCAGTGTCCAAATGTGGTGATAAGCAGAATGGATTCACCCTGGGACCCATGTACTCACTGTTTCAAATGCTTTTGAGATTTACTTGCAACATTACTGCCACTCATCTTTAATTTATTTTTGTTTATTACTTGCTCTGTCTGCTGCTGTCTTGCTCAAAATGCCGCAGCCCTTCTTTAGCCTTAGATTCTTCATCTATAAATCATAAAATTGGACTAAATGGTTTGCAGCATTTGTCTGGCTCCAGTACTTCTGTGTAGTTCAGTTTATCTTTATCTGTTCTTTCCAGGGCACAGATGTATTAACATTGCTGACTTCTGTGCTACATGATGACAAGGAATTCCCCAACTCAGAGGTGGTTGACCCTGGCCACTTCCTGGATGAGAGTAGCAACTTTAAGAACAGTGAGTACTTCATGGCTTTATCAGTAGGTAGCACAAGTTTATTTTCTTCATCACTTCCGAGAGCAGGATACCTTTTGGGCATCAGCTGGAACTTTCATCCCTATGCTAGGGATGGTAAAAATGCTTTTTTGTCTATGATGAGGGGCGGCAATCACAGTGCCTATATACTTTCCCTCCCCTCAATACATCATCATTGTTGGGCTAGATTACTGAAGCTTGGAGAGGTGACCCAGTTCTTTCAAATTCAGAAATAAAGTTTAGCTACATTCTGAAAATGTAAGAAAAGTGCATCTTAGACGAAAGGAACTCTGTAATAAATTTTGGAACTTCAAGGTTGATGAAGAGTAAATATACTTAGAGCAGAGAACAGAGGCTGTGGAGAATGGAAAGAAACATGTTGGACCATCAGATTAAGAACAGAAAATAGAATGAATATATGTGTGTTTCTAGAAAAAGATTGAACTTGAAAATATCAAATTGCAGCTATAGTATAAGAATACTTAATGAAGTATGTGGTATAGTGCTGATGCTCAGTAAATGTTTGTTGAGATAAGGATACCTGTTAAGATAAGATTTAAGTGGATAGCATGTGTGCCTACCCTTTGTCCATCTGTCTATCCAGCCATTCTGCTTTCCTTCTATTCATTGAAACATTCATCAAATGCATAGTCTCTTTCTGACAGCCAGAAACACAATGTTCTGTACATAAACAAGGAGTATGTGTACTCTATGTGTTTCTTGTTTGCAGGGAAACGGATTTGTGTGGGAGAGGGCCTGGCACGCATAAAACTGTTTTTATTCCTGACCACAATTTTACAAAAATTTGCCTTGAAATCTGTGGTTGACCTGAAGGACATTGACACCACCCCAGTTGCCAGTGGGTTAGTTTCTATGCTGCCTTCTTACGAGCTTTGCTTCAATCCTGTGTGAGGAATGTTAGATCATCTGGCTTCAACTGCCTCTCATCAGGGCATCACTCACCTCTTTCCCTTCAGTTTTCCTGAAAATTCCTTCTCTGACCTCTCATCTCATTGTGCTGTTTCACTGCAGAAATGTATCTTCTATTCTCCATATTCTGTAACATTTGTATTGGCCATCACATATGCTAATACTTGTCTAATATTGAGTATTATTATGTAATCAGTACAAAATATAACAAGATGGTTAATGCATACCAATGGAGAGCCTTCTCCTATGCATGTTCGAAATAAAAGGCATAATTTGATGAGTCACTTCTCAGACTCTTTCTCTTTTGTGCTAGTGCATGTACGAAATGGAAGAAAAGGTGCGAAAAGGTCATGATGTCTCTCCTAATTATAAGCCTTTACATCTGGCTTCCACAGGACTGGAAAAGGTCAGTTTTCATTCCAATCCCAAAGAAAGGCAATGCCAAAGAATACTCAAACTACCACACAGTTGCACTCATCTCACATGCTAATAAACTAATGCTCAAAATTCTTCAAGCCAGGCTTCAGCAATACGTGAACTGTGAATTTCCAGATGTTCAAGCTGGTTTTAGCAAAGACAGAGAACCAGAGATCAAATTGCCAAATCCACTGGATCATCGAAAAAGCAAGAGAGTTCCAGAAAAACATCTATTTCTGCTTTATTGACTATGCCAAAGCCTTTGACTGTGTGGATCACAATAAACTGT
>NW_011494744.1:227581-231894 GCF_000754665.1 Bison bison bison | reverse complement strand
TTGGAAAAGACTCTGATGCTGGGAGGGATTGGGGGCAGGAGGAGAAGGGGACGACAGAGGATGAGATGGCTGGATGGCATCACTGACTCGATGGGTTTGGGTGAACTCCGGGAGTTGGTGATGGACAGGGAGGCCTGGCGTGCTGCGATTCATGGGGTTGCAAAGAGTCGGACACGACTGAGTGACTGAACTGAGAGAAATTAGGCCGGAGAAGGCGATGGCATCCCACTCCAGTACTCTTGCCTGGAAAATCCCATGGACAGAGGAGCCTGGTAGGCTACAGTCCATGGGGTTGTGAAGAGTCAGACATGACTGAGCAACTTCACTTTCACTTTTCACTTTCATGCATTGGAGAAGGAAGTGGCAGGCCACTCCAGTGTTCTTGCCTGGAGAATCCCAGGGACGGGGGAGCCTGGTGGGCTGCCGTCTATGGGGTCACACAGAGTTGGACCTGACTGAAGCAACTTAGTAGCAGCAACGGCAGCAGCAGAGAAATTAGGCAAGAAAAAATAAAAGTCATTCACATCAGATGGAAGAAATAAAATGATATTTATTCAAGATCACATGATATTATATGAAAAAATCATAAAGATTTCATACAAAAAGCCCTGTTAGATCTAATAAATGAATTCAATTTCAATGCAGAAATCATTTGCATTTCTACCCATTAATAACAAACTGTAAATTAAAAAGTAATATCATTTATAGCAGCATAAAAAAATCTTTATGAATAACTCAACTAAGGAAATGAAAACTTATACACTAAAAATATAAAAATTGCTGAAAGAAATTTAAAAAGATGAGCAAATGAAAGTACATCTGTGTTCATAGATTGGAAGAATTAATGTTGTTAAAATGTCCATAGTACCAAAGCCAACTATGTTTTTAATGCAGTATCTATCAAAACCCTAACAATAATTTTTATAGAAACAGAAATAATCCTAAGATTCATATGAAACCACAGTGCTTCAAGTAGCAATGCAGTCTTGAAAAAGAACAACAATAGGACCTAATCAAACTTACAAGCTAATGCACAGCAAATAAAATCATAAACACAGCAGAGAGGCAGACTATAGATTGGGAGAAAATATTTGCAAACAATGCGACTGACAAGAGCTTACTTTTGAAAATATACAAGCTCATACAACTCAGCAATAAAAAACAAATGACCCAATTGAAAAATGGACAAATGATCTAATGACCTAAATAGACATTTTTCCAAAGAAGACATACAAATGTCTTCAAGACAAATGAAACATGTTCCATGTTGCTAATTATTTTAGTAATGCAAATTGAATAAGGTAGCATCTCATACAGGTCAGAATAGCTAGCATTAGGAAGTCTACAAATAATAAATGCTGGAGAGGGTTGCAGAGAAAAGGAAACCATCTTACACTGGTGATGAAAATGTAAATTGGTGCAGTCACTATGGAGAATAGTATGAAAGTTTCTCAAAAAACTAAAAATAGAATAACCATGTGATCCAGCAATTCCACTTATGGACATATATCCAGACAAAGCTCTAATCTAAAAAGAAACATGCACCCCTATGTTCATAGCAGCACTAGTCACAATAGCTAAGACATGGAAACAACAAAAATGTCCATCAACAGAGGAATGGATCAAGAAGATGAGGTACATATATGCAATGGAATACTGCTCATCCATAAAAAGGAACCAAATGAAATGCAATTTCCAGCAATATGGATTGCAACTAGAGATTATCATACTAAGTGAAGTCAGAAAGAGAAAGACAAATACCATACAATGTCACTTACCTGTGGAATCTAAAATAAAACACAAATGAAGATATCTATGAAATAAACCCACAGATACAGAGAACAGACTTAAGGTTGCCAAGGGAAAGGGTGGGTAGGGGAGGGAAGGATTGGGAGTTTGGGATTAGCAGGTGCAAACTATTATATTTAGGATGGATAAACAGTAGGTTCCTACTGTATAGCACAGGGGACTATATTCAATATCCTGTAATAAACCATAATAGAAAAGAATATGTATTAATATATGTATATATATAACTGAGTCACTTTGCTGTTGCAGCAAAAATTAAACACAACATTATAAATCAACTATAATGCAATAAATTTATTAAAAAAAAACAGAGCTGGAAGCATCACACTTCTTAATATCAAAATACTAATATATTATATTATGGAGCTATAGCAATTAATCAGTATTGCACTGATGTAAAGATAGACATAAACAGTGCAATGACACTGTATAAAGTCCAGAAATAAATCTGAGCTAATAGAGTCACTTGAAGCTTAATTAGTATGCCAAGACTACACAAAAGAGCAGTCTTTTCTACAAATAATGCTGGGGAAATAGATATGTCTGTTGAAAAGAATGAAATTGGACCCTTATGTTACACTAGATATAAAAATCAACTAAGAATGGGTTAAAGATTAAATGTAAGACCTGAACCTATAAAACTTTCAGAAAAAAACATAGGGTGTAAGCTTCATGATCTGGCTTTTGGCAACAATTTCATGGATAAGGCACTAAAAACACAGGCAGAAAAAGAAAAATTAGACTAGTGGAACTATATAAAAATGAAAAGCTACAAATCAAAGGGAATAATCAATAAGGTGAAAAGGCAATATATAGAATGGAGAAAATATCTGTAAGTCATATCTGATGAGAGGTTAATATCCAAAACATGTAGGAACTCTTACAACTCAATAGTAAAAATCCAAGAACCCAATTTCAAAATGGGCAAAGAGCTAGAAGATCCATCTCTCTTAAATAAACATAACATTGGCCAACAAGTATATAAAAAGGTGCTCAACATCACTACCCATCAGGGCAAGGTAAGTGAAAACCACAGTGAGATATATCCTTACACATGTTGGGCTGGATATTATAAAAAATAAAGAAAGGGGGTGTTGGCAGGAGTGTGAAGAAATTGAAACCCTTGTGTACTAGAAATGCAAAATGATGCAGCTTCTATGGAAAATGGAATAGCGGTTGACCAGAAATTAAAAATAGAATTACCGTATAACCAGCAATGTCACTTCTGACATTGCTATTTACCTAAAGAATTGAAATTAGGATATTGAAGACACACTACGTTTCTATGTTAGTTTTGGCATTATTCATAGCAGTCAATATATGAAGAATCCTAAATGTCAATCAATGGATGAATGGAAACAATGGAATATACATACAATGGAATATTATTCAACCTTAAGAAATAGAATATGCTGCAGTACTTGATAACTTGAATGAACTTTGATCAATTAGGCTGAATGAACTTAGACAAGTTTGGAGTACAATCACTGCATGATTCCACTTATATGAAGTATCTAAAATAATGAAAGTCATAGAGTCAAAGAACTGAATGATGTTTGCTAAATCCTAGAGAGCAAGTCAAAGGGGCAGTTGTTAGTCAACAGATATAAGATTTCAGTAACACAAGGTAAGGGCTTCCTTGCTGGCTGAGCTGGTAAAGAATTGCCTGTCAATGCAAGAGATGGGTTTGATCCTGGGTTGGGAAGATCCCCTGGAGAAGGAAATGGTAACCTTCTCCAGTACTCTTGCCTGGAAAATTCTATGGACAGAGAAGGCTGGCAGGCTATAGTCCATGGAGTCTCAAAGAGTTGGACGTGACTGAGCACGCATGCACACAATGCAAGATGAGTATGTTTTAGATATCTACTCTACAGAAGTGTGTCTCTAGTTACCAGTACTGCACTGTACCTTTAAAAATGAGCTATAAGGTTATATCTCATGTTAAGTGTTCTTACCGCAACAAAACAATTTAAAAAGTGCACGCAAGAAGAAATATAGTCCAAATAGGTATTTATCTATTAAATGAATGGAATCAATAATTATTATATTTCAGATGAGAAAATCCAAGACTTTCGTTTACAGGTGAATTCTCTGAAATATTCAAGGAAGATTTTATGCCAATTGTCTATAATATCTTCCAGAATATAGTAGTAAAGGAAATTCTTACTAAATCATTTTATGAGGTTAGCATTACTCTAATTCCAAAATCAGGCAAAGACTTTACAGAAGAGGAAAAGTACAGACCAATATTCCTCATAAACTTAGATGCAAGAAGTCTCAGTATAATATTAGCAAATCAAATCCAACAGTGTAGAAAAGGAATTGTATGCTGGGTCCAAGTAAGATATATTCAAGGTATGGAAGATATGAAATCAATTAATGTACAGGAGACAGGGATCAAGACCATCCCCACGGAAAAGAAATGCAAAAAAAGCAGAATGGCTGTCTGGGGAGGCCTTACAAATAGCTGTGAAAAGAAGAGAAGCCAAAAGCAAAGGAGAAAA
>NW_011494744.1:226480-227353 GCF_000754665.1 Bison bison bison | reverse complement strand
AATCCTGAAAGATGATGCTGTGAAAGTGCTGCACTCAATATGCCAGCAAATTTGGAAAACTCAGCAGTGGCCACACCACTGGAAAAGGTCAGTTTTCATTCCAATCCCAAAGAAAGGCAATGCTAAAGAATGCTCAAACTACTGCACAATTGCACTCATCTCACACGCTAGTAAAGTACTGCTCAAAATTCTCCAAGCCAGGCTTCAGCAATATGTGAACCGTGAACTTCCAGATGTTCAAGCTGGTTTTAGAAAAGGCAGAGGAACCAGAGATCAAATTGCCAACATCTGCTGGATCATTGAAAAAGCAAGAGAGTTCGAGAAAAACATCTACTTCTGCTTTATTGACTATGCCAAAGCCTTTGACTGTGTGGATCACAAGAAACTGTGGGAAATTCTTCAAGAGATGGAAATACCAGACCACCTGACCTGCCTCTTGAGAAATTTGTATACACGTCAGGAAGCAACAATTAGACTGGACATAGAACAACAGACTTGGTTCCAAATAGGAAAAGGAGTACGTCAAGGCTGTATATTGTCACCCTGCTTATTTAACTTCTATGCAGAGCACATCATGAGAAACGCTGGACTGGAAGAAGCACAAGCTGGAATCAAGATTGCCGGGAGAAATATCAATAACCTCAGATATGCAGATGACACCACCCTTATGGCAGAAAGTGAAGAGGAACTAAAAAGCCTCTTGATGAAGGTGAAAGAGGAGAGTGAAAAAGTTGGCTTAAAACTCAACATTCAGAAAACGAAGATCATGGCATCCGGTCCCATCACTTCATGGGAAATAGATGGGGAAACAGTGGAAACAGTGTCAGACTTTATTTTTGAGGGCTCCAAAATCACTGCAGATGGTGACTGCAG
>NW_011494744.1:221530-226380 GCF_000754665.1 Bison bison bison | reverse complement strand
GTGACTGCAGCCGTGAAATTAAAAGATGCTTACTCCTTGGAAGGAAAGCTATGACCAACCTAGATAGCATATTCAAAAGCAGAGATGTTACTTTGCCAACAAAGGTCCGTCTAGTCAAAGCTATGGTTTTTCCAGTGGTCATGTTTGGATGTGAGAGTTGGACTGTGAAGAAAGCTGAGAGCCAAAGAATTGATGCTTTTGAACTGTGGTGTTGGAGAAGACTCTTGAGACTTCCTTGGGTTGCAAGGGGATCCAACCAGTCCATTCTGAAGGAGATCAGCCCAGGGATTTCTTTGAAAGGAATGCTGCTAAAGCTGAAACTCCAGTACTTTGGCCACCTCATGCGAAGAGTTGGCTCATTGGAAAAGACTCTGATGCTGGGAGGGATTGGGGGCAGGAGGAGAAGGGAACGACAAAGGGTGAGATTGCTGGATAGCATCACTGACTCGATGGATATGAGTCTGAGTGAACTCCAGGAGTTGGTGATGGACAGGAAGACCTGGCATGCTGCAATTCATGGAGTCGCAAAGAGTCAGACACGACTGAGCGACTGAACTGAACTGATATGAAAATCAATATACCCCATCACATCAACAGTTTAAAGAGAAGTCCAATGATTCTATATTGATAGATGTATAAAAATCATCTGAGAACATCTAAAACCCACTTGTGATTTAAAACTCTAAGCAGACCAAGAATGGAGGAGCAGTTTCCTCAACTTGATAAAGAAAATTTACAGAAATTCACAACTAACATCATTGTTAATGGTCAGAGACTGGAAGCTTTCCTGCTAAGATAGGTATGAGGCATGATGACCCCTCTAATTATTCCCATTTAGTATTGAACTGGAAGACCTAGCTAAATGCAATAAGAAAAAAAAGAAGAAATAACAGTTACACAGATTGGGAAGGAAGAAATGAAACTATCTTTGTTTGACAATAGGGTGATTATCTATGTAGAAAATCCCGAAGAATGAAAAAACAACTAAGAAGCAATTTTAGCATGTTCCCATGTGGCACCCCACTCCAGTACTCTTGCCTGGAAAATCCCATGGACAGAGGAACCTGGTAGGCTGAAGTCCATGGGGTCGCTAAGAGTCAGGCATGACTGAGCGACTTCACTTTCAGTTTTCACTTTCATGCATTGGAGAAGGAAATGGCAACCCACTCCAGTGTTCCTGCCTGGAGAATCCTAGGGACGGGGGAGCCTGGTGGGCTGCAGTCTATGGGGTCACACAGAGTCGGACACGACTGAAGTGACTTAGCAGCAGCAGCATGTACGACAGGGAACAAGCAATAGTCAGTTGCTTTCCTATATACTAGCAATGGACATGAAGTTGGGCAAACTCTGGGACATAGTGAGGGACATGGAGGCCTGGCATGTGGAGTTCATCGGGTTGCGGAGTCAGACATGACTTAGTGACTGAACAACAACAATATTAGCAATGAACAATTGGAATTTGATATTAAAAACTCAATATTATCTACATTAAAACAAAACTTAAGTACTTAGAAATCTGACAAAATTTGCATAAGTTCTATTTGAGGAAAACTCTAAAACTCTGATGAAAAAAACTAAAAAGATTTTTTTTTAATGGAAATACATTCCACATCTATCAATAGGAAGTTTCAATAGTGTTTAGATTTCAGTTCTCCCCAGTTTAGTCTATAGATTCAATGTAATCCCAATCAAAATCTCAGCATGATTTTTTTTAGATATTGACAGTAAGATTCTTAAGTGTATATGAAGAGGTTAAAAACCCAGAATAGTCAACATGATATTGAAATAGGAGAACAAAGTCAGAGCACTGACTCTCTCTGATTTCAAGACTCATTGCAAAGCTACCATGATCAAGATAGAGTGGTATTGATGAAAACAGAGACAAATGATTTAATGGAAAAAAGAGTCCAGGAATATTAATAGGTAGACAGATATAGTCAATTGATCGTTGACAAAGGAGCAAAGCAATTCAATGGAGAAGGCTAGTCTTTTCAACAAATGCTTCTGCAATTACTAATCTCTCTTTCACTCACACATGTGCACACACACAAGTTATCTTATAACCTTCACAAATGTTAATTCAAATGAATCATACACCTATGTGTAAAATGCAAAACTATAAAACTTACAGAAGATAATATAAGAAAAAATACTAGATGTTCTTGATTTTGACAATGATTTTTATGTGTATCACTACAGGTAGAATCCATGGAAAGAAAAGAATAATTTGAATTGCATTAAAATTAGCCACTTCTGCTCTACTGAATGTTCCATCAATAGAAACCATTGAGTGGGAAAATTATTTTCAAAAGATGTATCTGATGAAGGATCATAATCCAAAATGCACAAAGAACTCTTAAAACTCAACAATCAGAAATATAACAACCTGATTTTAAAATCGGCAAATCAGAAACAGACTCATAGAAAACAAACCAAATGGGAAAGGGTGTGGTGGAGGGATAAATCAGTAGTTTGAGATTAGCAGTTCCAAACTAATATATCTATATAAAACAGATAAATAACAAGGTCCTACTGTATAGCACAGGGAATTATTTTCAATACCCTATAACCATAATGGAAAAGTGTATGAAAAAGATATATGTCTCTCTCTGAATCATTTTGTTGTACATCAGAAACTAACACAACATTGTTTATCAACTATAATTCAACAAAATAAAAATAATAGGACCCACCCTAAAAATGGCAAGAATATATAGACATGGCAAATAAGCATGTGAAAAATGCTCAACATCATATATCATTAGATACTTATAGAGGAAAACAGCAATTAGATACCACTACAGAATGGCCAAAGTCCAGACCATTGACAAAACCAAATATTGGCAAGGATGTGGAACAACAGGGACTCTCAGTCATTGTTGGTGGGAATGCAAAATGGTACAGCCACTTGGAAGACAGTTGACAGATTTCTTAGAAAACTAAACATGTTTACCATATGATTCAGCAATCACATTCCTTGGTATACCAATGAGTTGAAAACTTATGTTCACATAAAAACCTGCACATGAATTTTTTTTTATTATTTTATATTTTTACTTTACAATATTGTATTGGTTTTGCCATATATCAACATGAATCTGCCACAGGTATACACGTGTTCCCCATCCTGAACCCTCCTCCATCCTCCCTCCCCGTACCATCCCTCTGGGTCATCCCAGTGCACCAGCCCCAAGCTTCCTGTGTCCTGCATTGAACCTGGACTGGCGACTCATTTCATATATGGTATTGTACATGTTTCAATGCCATTCTCCCAAATCATCCCACCCTCTCCCTCTCCCTCTCCCACAGAGTCCAAAAGACTGTTCTATACATCAGTGTTTCTTTTGCTGTCCTATATACAGGGTTATTGTTACCATCTTTCTAAATTCCATATATATGCATTAGTATACTGTATTGGTGTTTTTCTTTCTGGTTTACTTCACTCTGTATAATAGGCTCCAGTTTCATCCACCTCATTAGAACTGATTCAAATGTATTCTTTTTAATGGCTGAGTAATACTCCATTGTGTATATGTACCACAGCTTTCTTATCCATTCATCTGCTGATGGACATCTAGGTTGCTTCCATGTCCTGGCCATTATAAACAGTGCTGCGATGAACACTGGGGTACACTTGTCTCTTTGAATTCATGAATAATTGTTTTATTTATAATTTTATTTATAATTACCATAATATAAATTCTATTAATTAAAAAGAAAGATGTGCATCCACAATTATAGCTGAAATCAGGTTTGTATTGCTGTATGACAATGAAGATCTTAATGCTAATCATTTGGACAGCAGCAGGAATGTTGCTTAATGTGAGATGTCACTCAACGGGGAGCTTCAAGAATGGGATTCTAATGCAAGGCCTTGTACTGATGCAACGAGGACACTTTGTCTCACTGTAATCAATTGCTCATCAGAAAAGTAAATTAGACTAACTGATCTCAGAAATCCCTTCAGTATTTAAATTATAGTTGACTCTTTCATTCTATGAAAAGCAATGAGCTTCATCAGAAGGCAAGTGGAGCAGAGCAGGCACTTTGTTGTTCAGTTGCTAAGTTGTGTCTCACTTTGTGACTCTCTGAACTTCAGTCACACACTCATTTCTCAAAAAATAAACACAGCTGCTCTAAAACAAGTGATTGAACTTATTTCATCCGATATAAGCTGGCTTGTCTTTTAGAGCATAGGGCTGTGTGAGGTAGGTAACAAATTACTGGTTCTTTTTGTAGGAAATAAAGGTTACATTGAGTCTTGTTGTACGGTTGCTAAGTTGTGTCCGACTCTTTCTGATGCCATGGACTGCAGCATGCCAGGCTTTCCTGTCCTCCATCTCCAGGAGTTTGCTCAAACTCAGGTGCATTGAGTCAGTGATGCCATCCAATCATCCAATGACTTGCTCGAGTATGAAGGTTACAAAATTAAACTTGTATGACCCTGACTTTAATGAACTGGTGCAGTAATCATTAACTCACTTGATATATCTGGAAAGTCATTGACTAAGATGAGTCACAGAATACTGAATCATGGTACATATGCAGTAAGTGTGGTGACCCTGGTGAACTGAGTGTTTGCTTACAAGGAGGCACGCCTGACTCAGGAGATGTGAATTCCAGGCTTATCTCTACAACCTGCAGGTGCTGTTTTATCTTTGGAAAAGGTAATTGAGAGAATCATGAGATAAAATGGTGTTAAATTCTCTGTTACATGAACTCATGTAAACCTGAGGAATAAAGTATTTTGTAATCAGGTCTTGACAAACATTTTTTTTCTTACTAAAAGAATTTAGGAATAACTTCACTAATCAGTTTTCAACAAATATCATATGTTGCAGAACTCCTAT
>NW_011494744.1:220261-221430 GCF_000754665.1 Bison bison bison | reverse complement strand
TTCTGGAGAAGGCAATGGCGACCCACTCCAGTACTCTTGCCCGGAAAATCCCATGGACAGAGGAGCCTGGTGGGCTGCAGTCCATGGGGTCGCTGAGTCGGACAAGACTGAATGACTTCACTTTCACTTTTCACTTTCATGCACTGGACAAGGAAATGGCAACCCACTCCAGTGTTCTTGCCTGGAGAATCCCAGGGACGGGGGAGCCTGGTGGGCTGCCGTCTATGGGGTCGGGCAGAGTTGGACGCGACTGAAGCAACTTAGCAGCAGCAGCAGCAGCAGCAGCAGTCATTAGTGTTCTGGTTCTAGTTAACCTTTCCAGTGATATTTAGATCTTCATGACCACTAACTGTCATCTCCTGTTCGGGTCTACAGGTACTGGTACTGTGGGTCTGTTTAATGAAGTCTCTGCCTCCCATTCCCCACCAAATCCATACCTGTTGTTCTGTGTACCATCTTCCTCCCCTGCTCTTGATGACAGATTGAAATTATAATGGAGTAATCAGAGTTCAGATATATAAAAATGGAGTCAGGCAGCCATTGAGAATCTGCTCTCGGACGTGTCTTTACACCACCGAGAACCTGACATTTCTTTGACCTGTCCTAGATCCAAGGACAGGTCTAGCCCTATTCAGAGCAACACTTGGCAGCTGCACTCTTGTAGTCTCAAGGTCTCCCCTTTCAACTGTGCAGCCATTTTGGACCCCAGTTTATCCATACTTAATTGGAACCCTTACTTGCCAGATCCAATTATACTTTTAAAAACACTTACGTAATTTTTACTTCCCTGGTGGCTCAGATGGTAAAGCGTCTGCTTACAATGCGGGAGACCAGGGTTCGATCCCTGGGTCGGGAAGATCCCCTGGAGAAGAAAATGGCAATCCACTCCAGTACTATTGCCTGGAAAATCCCATGGACAGAGGAGCCTGGTAGGCTACAGTCCATGGGGTCTCCAAGAGTCAGACACGACTAATCGACTTCATTTCACTTCACTTCATGTAATTTTGAAGGTTTTGCCCTTATAAGCCTCACCCATTTTGTAGTCCAGTGGGGCACCATTCAACTGCTTCTTGAGTCTGTCTTATGCCACAGTCTTACCAAACCCCCAATAAACATCATTTTATTTCACTCAGGTCTTTTCTAAAATTTTGGTTAGCACTGTGCAAACT
>NW_011494744.1:211111-220161 GCF_000754665.1 Bison bison bison | reverse complement strand
TACTAAACCCAGAATAAACACCTTTTTATTTCAATCAGGTCTTTTCTAAAATTTTGGTTAACACTGTACATACTCCATTTTATTTTTTTCTTATTCTGATAAAAACAGACTTCATAAGGCAACAGAAGCAGTTGTATCTCGAGGCAACTGGGAGGCTTGAGCCATAATTTCTCAAGCCTTCCCCACTAAATTCTTAGAGATTGGTTCTTCCCTCAGTTGCCTGAGTAAGTTTTACCTCTTTGGTGAGGGACAGGGGAGAATCCCTATTTTTGATTTATTTTCTTGAGAATTTGTGACTCTTTGCCCTTGGAGTTCAGGGACATCTGTTTATTGTGAAGCCTGTTATTTTGTGAAAAATCAGGTGTATATTCAGCGTAACATTTGGGAGGTTTGATTTTGTTTTTCTGAAATTATTCTTGAGGCAGCTGTGGTATATATGAGAGAGCATCACAGTGGGCATCAGAAGATCTCAGTTTAAATCCTAGTCTTATTAATTATTAGGTTGGTGCAAAAGTAACTTTGTCATCTGATACTGGAATAAATTCTTAAATGTGGGGAATCAAACCTGGGTCTCCTGCATTGCAGGCAGATTCTTTACATCTGAGCCACCAGGGAAGCCCCTGTTATGTTATACATCATTTTAATGCACATTTCTTGCTTTGTGTTTTTTGCCAATGACTTATCACTTGTGTTTATTTTATTTTTATTTTAGACTAGGGAAATGATGTTAGAGAAAAAGCAAATTCGAATGATTTTCTCATTTGAGTTCAAAATAGGTGGCAAAGCAGCAGAGATGACTCGTAACATCAACAATGCATTTGGCCTAGGAACTGCTAATGAACATAGAATGCAGTCGTGGTTTGAGAAGTTTTGCAAAGGAGACAAGAGCCTTAAAGATGAAGAGCACAGTGGCCAGCCATCAGAAGTTGACAATGACCAACTGAGAGGATGATCAAAGCTGATCCTCTTAAAACTACACGAGAGGTTGCTGAAGAACCCAACATTGACCATACTACGGTCATTTGGCATTTGAAGCAAATTGGAAAGGTGAAAAAGCTCTATAATTGGGTGCCTCATGAGCTAACCGGAAAAAAAAAATGTTGTTTTGAAGTGTCATCTTCTCTTATTCTGTTCTGTTCCATTCTATTTGTATTCATTCAGTCATGACCAACTTTTTGCAACCCCATGGACTGTATGTATCCCACCAGACTCACATGTCCATGGAATTCTCTAGGCAAGAATACTGGAGTGGCTTGCCATTTCCTTTTCTAGGGGTTCTTCCTGACCCAGGGATCGAACCTGGCTCTCCTGCACTGCAGGTGAATTATTTACCATTTTAGCCATCAGAACTACACAACAGCAGTGAAACATTCCTTGATCAGATTGTGACATGCAATGAGAAGTGGGTTTTATATGGGAATTGGCAATGACCAGCTCAGTAGCTGGACCATGTAGAAGCTCCAAAACACTTCCTAAAGCCAAACTTACAACAAAAAAAGGTCATGGTCACTGCTGATGCACTACAGCTTTCTGAATCCCAGCAAAACCGTTACATCTGAGAAGTATGCTAAGCAAATCAATGCAATGCACTCAAAACTGCAACTCCCTCGGCCAGCACTGGTCGACAGAAAGGGCCCAGTTCTCAACGACAATGCCTGACCACATGTTGCACAATGAACACTTCAAAAGTTAAACAAATTGGGCTGTGAAGTTTTACCTCATCCTCCGTGTTCACCTGACCTGTTGCCAACTGACTATTGCTTCTTCAAATGTCTGGACAGCTTTTTTCAAGGAAAACGCTTCCATAGACAGCAGGATGCAGAAAATGCTTTCCAAGAGTGCGATGAACCTCAAAGCATGGATTTTTATGCTACAGGAATAAACAAACTTATTTCTCATTGGCAAAAAATATGTTGATCATAATGTTTTCTAAATAAAGATGTGTTTGAGGTTAGTTATAAGGATTTAAAATTCATGGTCCAAAACCACAATTATGTTTGCACCAACTCCTTGGAAGGAAAGTTAAGACCAACCTAGATAGCATATTCAAAAGCAGAGATGTTACTTTGCCAACAAAGGTCCGTCTAGTCAAGGCTATAATTTTTCCAGTAGTCATGTATGGATGTGAGAGTTGGACTGTGAAGAAAGCTGAGCGCGAAAGAATTGATGCTTTTGAACTGTGGTGATGGAGAAGACTCTTGAGAGTCCCTTGGACTGCAAGGAGATCCAACCAGTCCATTGTGAAGGAGATCAGCCCTGGGATTTCTTTGGAAGGAATGCTGCTAAAGCTGAAACTCCAGTACTTTGGCCACCTCATGCGAAGAGTTGACTCATTGGAAAAGACTCTGATCCTGGGAGGGATTGGGGGCAGGAGGAGAAGGGGACAACAGAGGATAAGATGGCTGGATGGCATCACTGACTTGATGGACGTGGGTTTGGGTGAAGTCTGGGAGTTGGTGATGGACAGAGAGGCCTGGCGTGCTGTGATTCATGGGTTCATAAAGAGTCAGACATGACTGAGCAACTGAACTGAACTGAACTGAATATGACCTTTATGACACTGGCTGTTTCTAATCACCCAGAATCTTCCTTTCCCACACTGAAAATTATAAAATTATCATCTCTACCTTCCAATGTTTAACTTTTGGTGGAGTAGACTTGAGATTTCAAGGTGAAAGTCGTGTACTTTTATTTATATAATTAGTTGATGTATCTTTGGTCTTTTGAGATGTTTGAATTATATTAGTATTAATGACAAATTCCAAGAATGGCGATCTGGTTGAAATCCAAGAGGTATTTGTTTGGGGTTTGTTATGACTGCAGCTCAGGAGACACAGATCCAAGAAGCATTTAGATTGTGTTCTACCCGACTACAACATGGGGAAATTTATAAATGCAAAAAAACTGCAAAGGTACATAAATTTCTTGTGAAGAATTAGAATTGTTTGTATACTTATGGCTGATGCATGTTGATGTATGGCAGTAACCAGCACAATATTGAAAAGCAGTTATCTTCCAATTAAGAATAAATTTTAAAAAGAATTAGAATTGTAGATGACAAGATGTAAAGATACTTGTCAGCAAGAATTTTTTTTGGGGGGGTGTTCAAAATGGTTGCATTGTTGTGAAGGGGGTGGGGAACTATGAAAATACAAAATTGTAGCAAGCACCTGGTAGCAGATGCTGTTTTGAAATGGTTGGTGGAGTCCTTGAGTTTGACACAGTTGGCAATTCAAGTTCTCAGTAATGCAGGAACTTATCTAAACACACCCCTAATGCCTGAACCACAGTTACTGCATTTTGATTTTAAATGATCTTAAATATGGTGTCATTATCTATTTTATGTACGCTGCTAAGTCCCTTTAGTCGTGTCCGACTCTGTGCAGCCCCATAGACGGCAGCCCATCAGGCTCCCCCGTCCCTGGGATTCTCCAGGCAAGAACACTGGAGTGGGTTGCCATTTCCTCCTCCAATGCATGAAAGCGAAAAGTGAAAGTGAAGCTGCTCAGTCGTGTCCGACTCTTAGCGACCCCATGGACTGCAGCCCACCAGGCTCCTCCGTCCATGGGATTTTCCAGGCAAGAGTACTGGAGTGGGGTGCCACTACCTTCTCCATAGGCAAATGTAATATCAGTAAGTACATTAAAATATTTAAAAATCTTTCAAATTCAAGGACAGAGTATTTCGGTGTTGGATATAGTATTACAAGATAAACATTAAAAAATAAAATTAAAAAGGCATAAGAAGAGACATTACTTTGCCAACAAAGGTCCATCTAGTCAAAGCTATGGTTTTTCCAGTAGTCATGTATGGATGTGAGAGTTAGACTATAAAGAAAGCTGAGTGCCAAAGAATTGATGATTTTGAACTGTGGTACTGGAGAAGACTCTTGAGAGTTCCATGGACTACAAGGAGATCAACCCAGTCAATCCTAAAGGAAATCAGTCCTGAATATTCATTGGCAGGACTGATGCTGAAGCTGAAACTCCAGTACTTTGGCCACTTGATGGAGTCAAGTGAAGAACTGACTCATTGGAAAAGACCCTGATGCTGGGAAAGACTGAAGGCAGGAGGAGAAGGGGAGGATAGAGGATGAGATGGTTGGGTGGCATCACTGACTTGATGGACTTGAGTGTGAGCAAGGTCCAGGAGCTGGTGATGGACAGGGAAGCCTGGAGTGCTGCAGTCCATGGGGTCGCAGAGTCAGACACGACTGAGCAACTGAATGAACTGAACTGAAGATAAACTGATTGTCCTCAGTGTGAGATATCTCCAACTGGTCATTGATTTGAATCCACAGTTAGGAGCCTGCCGGGAACCACCATGGGAGATCCCACCCATGATAAGGTCATGTGGAAGAGCCATGACAAGCAAGGCGGATCATTGCTCGAGGGATCCCCTGAATCTGCTCGAGCATCTACCCCAAAATCAGAATCTGTCTGTCTTACTATTTTGTGCCTTTCACCAACTCTTCTGACATTAACAGGGGACTATCCCTGACCACCTTTCTCTGGAAAAAGTCAACTTAGGGCTTTAGTTAATAAGTCTCCTTGGCATGAAAGGAATATTTCTATTTTAATCTCTCTGCTGGCATTCTAGCTTGCCTGACAGGTTTATCCATTCTCTTTTAATTAACACACATGATTGTTCACAACTCTCCAACCTTGAAAGGCATGGGAAGCCAAAACATTCTAAAAGTCCTAATGAGCATAGAGTCCTTTAAGGGATTAAAAATTATTAGAATAGATAGTACTGGTAAAGGGCTTCATTATTGGGCCAATGCTTGCTGCCAAGTTCCCATATCCCTTATCCATTGTGCACTTGGGATTGCATTGGTTAACATAGTTGGAATGTAAGAAGAACAAGTAGCAGCCTTGGAATTAACCACATCAGACCTGAGAGCTAATTGGTTCTTTCTTTGTTGTGACCCACTGCACCTTTGCTCTGTGAGAACGTAACTCTGTTTAGCACTTTCTGAGGCTGACATAGATTAGAAATACAAAGAAAAAACACTTCAAGGGAAAATAAGTTTTCTGGTTGAGCAGCCTTTATCAAAAAAGGGTCATAAAATGTCCACAGGCCTCCAAGGCCAGAAGATAATGTACACAACATTGTTTATGGGAAAGGTATGCAGAAAAAATCCTGGTTTTGATAAAGACAAAACAGATGTAATGTTTGGGCTGACTCTGTATGACTTTGCATCTTTCATTTCCCTCTATGTACAAGTTAAGGTATAAAAGTTCCTTTTGAAAATAAAGTTATGGGCCTCGCTCACCGAAGCTTGATCTCCCCGTGTCATTCTTTTTTTCCTTTTCCCTCCTTTTCTCTCTCTGTTCTTCTTTCAGGATGACTCCTTGGAACACAGGAGCTTTATTGGCTTTCTGTGTTAATCAAGGAAGATCAAGCTCTGCTCTTTGCTTTGCTATCCTTTTGCCTAGGCTGTCATCCTGAGGGTACCCCTGGATCCTGCTGGGGCTAGACCCCGGCAGGAGCCTTTTTTTTTTTTAATTAGCCACACCTGGACCCAATCCCAGGGCATCCCAAGTGGTGCTAGTGGTAAAGAACTGTTCTGCCCATGCAGGAGACATAAGAGACATGGATTTGATCCCTGGGTTAGGAAGATCCCCTGGAGGAGGGCCTGGCAACCCACTCCAGTATTCTTTCCTGGAGAAGTCCCTGAACAGAGGAGCCTGATGAGTTACAGTCCATAGGTCACAAAAAGTCAGATATGAGTGAACCGACTTGGCATGCACACAAGGGCCCAATTCCAGTACAGCTAAACCAGCTAGACTGGAATTTCCAGAGTGATCATTGGACACAGAGAAAACAAAATTAATTGGGGCAAAGTCTACTCAGAATAGAGTGCAAAGTGGATGTAATTGGTCTTTTTATATCAGAGAGGCCCAAGTTGAATTAGCAGGGACTGTTATAAAAGCTTTAGATTTCAGGCTCACAGTCGTCTGAGTAAGAAGAGAAGGCGTCAATGGATCTGGCTGTGGTCCTCGTGCTCTGTCTCTCCTGTCTGCTTCTCCTCTCACTCTGGAAACAGAGCTCTGGGAAAGGGAAGCTCCCGCCAGGCCCCACTCCTCTCCCAATTCTTGGAAATATCTTTCAGTTAGATGTTAAGAATATCAGCAAATCTTTAACCAGTGTAAGTAGATTTTATGTTTCTCCAGGGTCTTGCAAATGGTAAGTAAGTTAAGCCTAATTATGACGCTAATACATAAGTTTCTATGGGCACACTGTCAAAATGTGTAAATGTGAAGCAAATTACTTCCTGTAAATTTTGACACTTTTCTTGCCTAAATAGAGGAAAAAGGAATGTGTTTTGCGAGTAGAGAAACACTTAGCTCTTTGTATGGTAAAATGAAAATAATAAAGTATTAAAAGCTGGGAGTGTTGCCTCCCTCCTTTGTTTCACAGCCATTTGCTATGATTTGGGGCTGATTTTTGGCATTTTGTGATTCAAGATTTTCTTCCAGAAGTCATATACTATGTAAGCCGCTTGTTTTGTTCAGAGTCAGGAAAATATAACTTTTTTTGCAAAAGGAGATTGTGCCTGATGTAGAGGAATTGACTTGGGATCAAGACAAGCATGAGTGATTGAAAGAAGTCATCACTCAGGATTCTGCAGGAAGCTGCCGTCTGTACCCTGTGAATGCTGCAGGGTGTCAGATGCTGTTCTTCCATGAGATGCAGTCTCTCCAAGCACTGCCTCTACGATGTTTCCTCTCTTTCTGTATTAGTCTCACCAGTGGATCTCAAACGAGGCTGGGAATTTATTTTTTGAAATGATAAATTTCTAGTATTCATCATAGGGCTATACAATCAGAATTCTAAGCGCTGCTGTGTGAGTGATTCTGAAACAGTCAGCTGGCTGATGGTTTAAAGCTGGGCCTTGAGGACTGCTACATTCCTCTCATGGATCAGAGGGTGATTATGAAGATCTTCAAACTGAAATTCTTTATATATTAGCCCTGGGATGCTGGAAATACACCAGAATTCCCCTACTTTAGTTTCCTTATTTATAGTGGGGCAAATAAACCTGCTGAAAGTGCTGATTTGAGGATTAATTATAATCCGTGTACCAGTTATTTGGACCATTATCCAGGATCTCAGGTCATCCATAAGTGGAAACTGTAACAATCACCATCATACTTATGAATTGAATTGAGAAATATTTTAAGCTATGTGGCAGAATAAAAACATAATAGTAGGATGATAACACAGTCTGTATCAGGCACAATATATATCAAATATTGACTTCTTTTGTTATTACATGCATTTCCATTCCCAGCTCTCAAAAGTCTACGGCCCTGTGTTCACTGTGTATTTTGGAATGAAGCCCACAGTAGTTTTGCATGGATATGAAGCAGTGAAGGAAGCTCTGATTGATTTGGGAGAGGAGTTTTCTAGAAGAGGCAGTTTCCCAGTGATTGAAAGAAATGTTAAGGGACACGGTAGGTGTGTATTTGCACATGTTCAGCTTTGATAATGGGTAGGGGTGGTCAGGGTGAAAAACAGGAATTTCAGGAGCCCCCCAGCAGAGCTTGTTCGTCTCAGTCTCCCAAGTGTCAGTTCACGCCTCCTTCCCTAGGACCTCCCTCCTATTCTGTTTCTCCTCCCATCAGGAATCGTATTCAGCAACGGGAAAACGTGGAAGGAGACCCGGCGCTTCTCCCTCATGACGCTGCGTAATTTCGGGATGGGCAAGAGGAGCATCGAGGACCGCGTTCAAGAGGAAGCGCGCTGCCTGGTGGAGGAGCTGCGAAAAACCAACGGTGGGTGATCCTGTGCTCTGTAACTCTGACCTTAGCAATCTTCTCTCTCTCTCCGGTGATGCTCTTGGCAACATTTCCAGGCAGCCACATCTTTCCTATGGGTGGTGGTTGCCAGTCTTTAGATGAAGGGGAGGAGGGTGTGAAGCACAGACAGCCAGGGGAGCTTTTGTGTATCTGTGATTGTCATGTGTGTCGTACGATTGTCTCATGATGGTACACACCATGTAGGTATAAATGTGTTTTAATAATACTCTATCCTGCACTTTGTGTTCAATTCAGAAATCACAAAGGATAGTTTTGAGTCTTTTCCTGAAAAAGAGAACAATGTCTTTCCTGTAGCATTAAAGTGGGTTTTCTATTCCAGAGCTTTTTACCAGGGAATACTTGTTAATTGGACAGGGTGAGAATGACACTTATGGGGGTGTCACACTTATGATGAGAATGACACTCATGAAACAGTGACATTTATGTTCATTTAATTGAACAATTTTTATACGTACAGCCTCACAGACGTGACTGAGAGTCACTTCGGGGCCCAAGGCTACAATTCTGGCAAATAGTAATGACATTTAGGGATTTTAATCATTTCAGTTCAGTTCAGTTCAATTGCTCAGTCGTGTCCAACTCTTTGTGACCCCATGAATCACAGTACGCCAGGCCTCCCTGTCCATCACCAGTTCCTGGAGTTCACTCAGACTCACGTCCATCGAGTCAGTGAGGCCATCCAGCCATCTCATCCTCTGTCGTCCCCTTCTCCTCCTGCCCTCAATCCCTCCCAGCATCAGAGTCTTTTCCAATGAGTCAACTCTTTGCATGAGGTGGCCAAAGTACTGGAGTTTCAGCTTTAGCAGCATTCCTTCCAAAGAAACCCCAGGGCTGATCTCCTTCACAATGGACTGGTTGGATCTCCTTGCAGTCCAAGGGACTCTCAAGAGTCTTCTCCAACACCACAGTTCAAAAGCATCAATTCTTTGGCGCTCAGCCTTCTTCACAGTCCAACTCTCACATCCATACATGACCACAGGAAAAACCATAGCCTTGACTAGACGAATCTTTGTTGGCAAAGTAACATCTCTGCTTTTCAATATGCTATCTAGGTTGGTCATAACTTACCTTCCAAGGAGTAGGCATCTTTTAATTTCATGGCTGCAGTCACCATCTGCAGTGATTTTGGAGCCCCCAAAAATAAAGTCTGACACTGTTTCCACTGTTTTCCCATCTATTTCCCATGAAGTGATGGGACCAGATGCCATGATCTTCATTTTCTGA
>NW_011494744.1:192392-210985 GCF_000754665.1 Bison bison bison | reverse complement strand
TCACTTTCTGCCATAAGGGTGGTGTCATCTGCATATCTGAGGTTATTGATATTTCTCCTGGCAATCTTGATTCCAGCTTGTGTTTCTTCCAGTCCAGCGTTTCTCATGATGTACCCTGCATATGAGTTAAATAAGCAGGGTGATAATATACAGCCTTGACATACTCCTTTTCCTATTTGGAACCAGTCTGTTGTTCCATGTCCAGTTCTAACTGTTGCTTCCTGACCTGCATACAGATTTCTCAAAAGGCAGGTCAGGTGGTCTGGTATTCCCATCTCTTTCAGAATTTTCCAGTTTATTGTGATCCACACAGTCAAAGGCTTTGGCATAGTCAATAAAGCAGAAATAGATGTTTTTCTGGAACTCTCTTGCTTTTTCCATGATCATTTAGGTATGTCTTAATGCAGTTCTCAATTGTGACTTCATTTAAATGTAGCATTAAAAAAAAACAACAACGTTTACTGTGTATTTGCCTTTACTGTGTATTTGAGCTTTCTCCATTGTAATTTTCCCATTTCTAGTTGTGGCTTTTTCTTTTCTCTTAGAGAAGTCTCTTTACTATTTCCTGTAAAGCTGATTTGGTGATGCTGAAGTCTTTTAGCTTTTGCTTGTCTGTAAAATTTGATTGAGAATCTGATTGAGAAACTTGTGAGTAGAGCATTCTTGTTTGTCGATTTTTTCTTTCAATCACTTAAAAAAATTTTTTTAAGTATGTCAGGCCACTTTCTTCTGGCCTGCAGAATTTCTGTTGAAAAGTCAGCTGATTGTGTAATGGGAGTTTCCTTATGTTTAACTTGTTAATTTTCCCTTGCAGCTTTTAATCTCTCTTTAATTGTTTGACATTTTAATTACAATGCATCTTGATTTATTGCTTTTTGGGTAAACCTGTTCAGGACTCTGTTTCCTGGACTTGGTTGTCTGTTACTGATCCCAGGTTAGGGAAGTTTTTAGCTATTTTGTCTTCAGATGTGTTCTCTGACCCTTTATCTTTCTCTTCTTCTCCTGGAACCTCTATAATGCGAGTGTATGATTGCTGGTGTCAGAGTCTCCTAAACAGCCCTCATTTCTTTTCATTATTTTTTCTCTTCCTTGTCAGTGATTTCTGCTACACTGTCTTTCACCTCAGTGATCCATTCCTCCATTTCATTTAGTCTGTTCTTGATTCCTTCTAGTGTATTTTTCATGTCAGTTATTATATTCTTCATCTCTGTTTGGTTGTTCTTTATATTTTTCAATTCTTTCTTAAAAACTACTAACTTCTTGCTTAGTGTATCCATTCTTCTCCAAAGTTCTTTGATCATCTTTTTTTTTTTTTTTCCATTTGAGTCATGTGGCATGTGGGATCTTAGTTCCCTGACCAGGGATGAAACCTATACCTTCTACAGTGGAAACACAGTTTCTTAATCACTGGATCATCAGAGAACCCCTGATCATCTTATTGATCATTACCCTGAACTCTTTCTTGAGTAAATTATATATCTCTACTTCACTTTGAAACACGTTCTTCTGTTGTCCCATTTTTTCTCCCTAACTTGCTATTTTTATTTCTGTATATCTGGTAGGTTGGTTATAATTCCTGACCTTGGAGAAATAATGTTTTTTAGGAGATGTCCAATGTATCCCAACAACACACTGCCCACTCATCATTAGAGCTGTATTGATCAGGATTTCCCCCATGTGGACTGTGTTTGTCTTTCTATTGTGGGCTGACTACTGTAGGCAACCTGGTAGTCTTGGTTGACCTCGGTCAGATTGGCTGACTGTTCCTGCCTTGTACAGAGGTTGCCAGTTGCTGCTTGGTCGTGCTGTCCCAAGAAGTGGCTGATTGTGGAACCCTGGGGCATTCCAGAGGTAGTGCTGGTTCACTAGTGGGTGAGTCAGGGTTCACGAGATCCAAGGATTGGTGCCTGACCACTGGAAGGTAAAGCCAGGTGCTGGATCACATGCTGGCCCAGGGGAGCAGAGCCAGATCCTGGAATCTGCCTAAGGGGCCCAAGGATTCCAGAGTTGGTATGGGACTGCTGGTTGGTGAGACTGGTTCCTGACACAGCAGGTTGTGGGTTCTGGGTTATTCAGAAGCTTGTGTTGGCCTGCTGGTTGTTGAGGCTGGGGCAACAGGAAAGGCGCTGGCCTTTTAGAATTGGGTGGGTTGGGTCCATAATCTGCAGTGCTCTGGGGCTGGTGTCTGTCCACCAGTGGGTGAGGCTGGTGCTGAGCCTAGGCAGGTCTGAAGTCCAGCAGGTTGGCGCTGGCCTGATGATAACTGGGCTGGTCCACAGACTGTAGGCCTGTGGTAGTCCTGTGACTGGTGTCCACTCATGTTGCAAAGGGCTGGTCACAAGGCTAGGGCAGGCCTACTGGTTGGCAGAGCCAGGGCCTAGCTGGTGCTATTGTATGTATGTGCAGTCAGTCGTGTCCAACCCCATAGACTGTAGCCCACCAGGCTCCTCCATCCATGGAATTTTCTAGGCAAGAATACTGAAGTGGGTTGCCATTTCCTTCTGCAGGGAATCTTCCTGACCCAAGGATCAAACGTGTGTCTCTTGCATCACCTGCATTGGCGGGTTCTTTACCAGTTAAGCCACCATTTACCTACTGGTATGTGGACTGGGTCTGCATGCTGTGGGGTTGTCATTGTCCTGGGGTTCTTATCCACATGCTAACGGTGAGGCTTGTCTGATGAGAGCAGGCTTGCTGGTGCGTAGGGCTGGGGATTCTGGCACTGGTGCCTGACCAGTGGTGTTTGAGCTGAGTCCTTTGCTTTCTGATTGTAGGGCCCTGGAATTCCTGGGTCTAGTGCCTGTGCAGTGCTGTTTGGAGCTGAGTCCTGGTCCTCTGGTGGACAGGGCTGTGTACAGGGGTGGTTGTAAGGTCAGAGAATCTTAAGGCAGCCTCTCTGCTGGTGGGTAGGGCTATGTCTCTATTCAGTTAGCTGCTTGGCCTTGGGCAAGTCCTGGTGCCTACAGGCTCTTGGGAGGTAGGAGGGGGCTGGGTCATGATACTAAGCTAGAGGGAAGATTCCAAAATGGCACTTGCCAGCACCAGTGTCCAGGGGGCAGAGCAAGCTCCCCAAAATGGCTCCTGCCAGTATTTATGGCCCCAGGGTGAGCCCCAGGTGCCTCCGACCTCTCTGGGAGGCTCTTCGAGATCAGCAGGTGGGTCTGACCCAGGCTTCTTTCAAATGAATGCTTCTATGCTGGGTACAAAGCCTGTGAAATTTTGTATGTCCTCTTCATGAGTGGAGTTTCTATTTCCTCAGCCCCCTGGGACAGCTGAAAGTAAGCCCCGCTGGCCTTCAAAGCCAAACATTCTGGGGATTCATCTTCCTGTTGCAGGACCATCAGGCTGGGGAGTCCAGTGTGGGGCTCAGAAAACTCACTTCTTGAGGCAGTCTCTGCAATTGTAATTTTTCTTGCCTTTGTGCTTTGCTTATGTTGGGGTGTGGTACTTCACTGCTCCTTCTCATCTCCTTGTGATTTCTTCTTTATATCTTTATTTGTTGAAGATCTTTTCTGGTGGCTTCTGGTTTTTTTTCATCGATGAAACCAGAAAAAACCTTTCTTCTGTATATTGTTATAGTTTGGGGATGCCCATGAGAGGAGATGAGCTCAGGATCTTCCTGCTCTGCCATCTTTGCTAGTCTCCTCCCACATTACTTTATCTGTAATTGTTGATGGACCTTTAGAATGTTTCAGGGGAGTGCAGCCATCTCTTTGAGATCCTGATTCAGCTATTTTGCATGAAAACTCAAAAGTGGGATTGCTGGGTAATATGGTAAATTTCTTTTTATTGTTTGAGGAATGGCCATACTGCTTTTCATAGTAAATCATCTGACATTCTATCAAGTATACATAAGGGTTCAATTTCTCAACTCCCTCATCAACACTTGTTATTTTCTTCTTCTCTCTCTCCTTCCCTCCCTCCTTCCTCCCTTTCTTTCTTTCTTTTCTGATAATGGCCATACTAACAGGTGTGAGGTGCTACCTCTTGCTTTTGATTTTCATTTTCTAATGCGTAGTTTAAATTCAGACAGTTCTGGGTTTTTTTTCTTTTTTGTAATGCAAATTCCTGATGTTGGCTGTGATTGCCAAGGCATCTGCTTCCAAACAGCATCCGTTTCAAAGGTGGTTATCTGAAATAAACACAAGCTAGCCAGGAGACTAAAGAGCTCTTCCCACTGAGCCTCCTTTGTTCTTGGATGATTTCAATTACAAGCGTTTTGGCTACTTGTTTTTTCTCTTCCAGTGCTTTGTATTTCCACTTTCTATGTTCTAAATTCACCCATAATGAGCCCTTGAAACCCTGTGCCCTGAACTTTACCGCAGTGAGAGCAGAACTCTGGGCCCCCGTGTGAGTTGTCCCTCTCTGTCACTCTCCACTCACAACCTCACAGTGTGTTCCCCAGGTGTGTTGGCAATATCCAGGTCTTGTTGGTGATAAAGTTCTATGTTTCAAAGTTTCCTGATGACTTTTGCTGAAGGACTTCTTGCAGTCATAAAAAGCATCACAAGGTCTAGTTCTTCTATAGCTTTGGTTATTGATAGGCTGAGACTAGCACAAAACATGATAATTTTTTACTTTCATGTGATTTTCTGTTGCTGCTCAGTGTTCTGTTGTTTTAACTTTATGAACCCTTTTTAGCATTTCTTCTAAGACATGTCTTTGTTGTTGTTGTTATTTAGTTGCTAAGTCATGTCCAGCTCTTTTGAGACCCCATGGACTGTAGCCCACCAGGCTCCTCTGTCCATGGGATTTCCCAGGCAAGAATACTGGAGTGGGTCACCATTTCCTTCTCCAGGGGATCTTCCCAACCCAGGGATTGAACATGCATCTCATGCATTGGCAGGAGGGTTCTTTACCCCTAAAACACCAGGGAAACCCCAAATCATGTCTAGTGTGGATTAACTCCCTCAGCTTTTGTTTATTTGAGAAAGTGATTATTTGTCTTTTATTTTTGAAAAATTGTCTTGTCAGATAGAGTATTCTTGGTTGATAGCTTTTTTCTTTTCACGTTTTGAGTATATCATCCCATTGTTTTCTGGCCTGCAATGTTTTTGCTTAGAAATCAGTTGTTAGTATTATGACGGTTCTACTGGATCTGACATATCACTTGTCTTGCTGCTGTCAAAATTATCTCCTTGTCTCTGATTTTGACAGTTTGAGTATAATGTATCTCAGTGTGAGTTTCTTTTGTTCATCCTAGTTAGAGTGTACTGGCCTTTTAGAATCTGTGTCAGTTTTTCACTCAGATGTAGGAAGTTTTTGCCATTATTTCTTCAAATAAGCTTTCTCTCTCTCTTTTCCCATAATGTGTATATGGATCCCCTTGTTGATGTCCTGTAAGTCCCTTGTATTTTCTTCACTCTTTAAAATTTTTTTTTTCCTTTTGTTCTTCTGAGTAATAGCAAATGACCCACCTTTAAGCAAAAATTTTATGTGACTTATTGTATTCTTCAACTTGACAGATTTCAGCTGTTTTTAAGAAATGTATTCTGTTTCTTGATATTCTTATTTGTTCATGCATCATTTCCTTGAGTTTGTGGAACATCATGTCACTTTTTTTTTGGCCTCACTGTGAGGCATGTGAGATCTTAGCTCCCAGACCAGGGATCGAACCAGTGACTTTGCATTGGAAGCACACCATCTTAACTACTGGACCACTAGGAAAGTCCCTGCATCACTTTCTGATAAAAACTTTGTTTAGTAAGTGATATTACTCCATTCCTTTAGGATCAGTTTCTGGGATTTATTTTGTACATTGTTTGAGCCATTTTTCCTGCTTCTTTGTGTGTTTCATGACTTTATGTTTAGATTCATTAACTTGAAAAAATAGCTACTTCTTCCAGATTTGATGGACCAGCTTTATATAGAGCAAAAACACTTAGCAAGCATCTTGGCTGGAGATTCTGGGGCCCTCTGAAACCTGTTTCTTTTGGTGGCCGCAACTACTGTGGGCTTGTGTGTAGAATTTCATGACTAGGAAAGCTTGCCAAGCTCATTCTCAGGAGCTAGTCCTCTCTTGCTCTCTTTGTTATCTGTTTGCACACTGAAAGTTCTGTAGTTCAACAGAAGCAAGCTCTTCCACCTTCCCTTTTTCAGTGGCATCCAAAATCTGTAGGCTCCCCTTCAATGCCCTGAATCAGGTTAGACAGTTACCAGTCCTTTGAGTTGCCTTCCAAAAAAACCAGGACACTGGGTGAAACTCCACTCCTCTCCCCCCATTACAGGATGAGCCTCAAGTTGTGCACCTTCTTTAGACTGTGTCAGGCCGTGCTGGTCACAGCAAATCACTTCTCTCACCCTCTGTTCTCAGTGATTCCAGACATCCAGACTATGCCAGTTCTGTCAGCACTCCAAGCGAGGCAGGACAGAAGCCACTTCCTCAAGCAGCCCACTGCAGCATTGAATGCATGCTTCATTCATTTCTTTCCTGGGTTAATCACAACCTGGGGCATTCTTTTCAGAGAAGGCAATGGCACCCCACTCCAGGCCTCTTGCCTGGAGAATCCCGTGGACGGAGGAGCCTGGTAGGCTATAGTCCATGGGGTCGCTAAGAGTCAGATAGGACTGAGTGACTTCACTTTCACTTTTCACTTTCATGCACTGGAGAAGGAAATGGTAGCCCACTCCAGTGTTCTTGCCTGGAGAATCTCAGGGACAGGGGAGCCTGGTGGCCTGCCGTCTCTGGGGTCACACAGAGTCGGATACGACTGAGGCGACTTAGCAGCAGCAGCAGCAGCCAGGGGCATTCTTTTGCCTCAGCATTGAGGTTTTGCGGGGGAGGTGTTGATGCAGGTGAAGTGATATTGCACTTCTTATCAGTTTTATTGTATCTGTTTTCAGCTTCGTACTGGCCTATGGTATTGTGACTTCTTAAAAGTTTCTGGAAGTCTCATAAAGAAATTTTAATCCACATATCATTGCTAAACCGGTGTTTCTGTAGGGGAAGGAAGGCTGGGACTTCCTCTTACATCATCATTCTGATGTTACTCCTTACTGTATTTTGATTCAAGTAATCTTTAATCACATCTATATATGTGAATATTGTATCTCTCTTTCTATTGTGATTTTTTTTAAAGTTGATTTATTTATTTGACTGCTTCAGGCCTTAGCTGTGGCACATGGAATCTTCACTGTGTCATGTGAAATCTTTCACTGAAGCACAAGGGCTGCCCCAGGGCCTATGGGATCTTAGCTCCCCAACCAGGGATCTAACCTGTATTCTTTGCATTACAAAGCAGATTCTTAACCACTGGACCACAAGGGAAGTCCCAGAATTTTCTTTGATTATTTGATTGCACCTATTTTATTTTATAGATCTCCTACCAAAAAAGAAAACTTTTCCTCTAGTATAATTTCTTCATTGGAAATATAATAAACTTGATGTAAATGATGAAAAATTTAAATTTATCAGCTTAATATTCTGTTGATGGGTAAACAGAAGACTAGCCCAGAGGTCCACATAATGCAGCCTTGCTTAATTAATTAATTTTTATGGTTATTGTAAATGAAGGTCATTTAATTCTTAAGCAAGGAAATTTTTTTAACATTGAAATGACACATAAACTCCATTTACCAATTAACCCAGGTTTCACTTACCTGGGATTTATGTTTGATATGAAAATTATATTTTATATTTACTTTGGGCAAAAAATTCAGTTCATAATAATTGTTCACTCATATTAGTTTTTCTTCTCATACAGCATGGATTCTTCCTGCTTTTATACATTTATTTTTTCACATACACGAAGTCTACAATCTCTTTCTCTTTAGCTTCCTCATTGCTGATTCTACACATGACTCTTTCAACTATTCATTATATAAAAAACATTTCAAAGTCCCTAACTGTTCTCATTTTCCTATGTTAGTGTTTATGATACTCAGCACTGATAATGTTAGTAATTAAATGATACAAAAAATGGTCTCTTCAGTGTTTTCATCATTCACCCTTCAAATTAAGATACCTTAAGTGAAAAATATATAAGAAAAGGCAGTGACTATGAATTGAATTTATTTTAAATTTTTTGGCTGTGCCATATGGTGTGTGAGATCTTAGTTCCCTGACAAAGGATCCCACCTGCACCCCCTGAAGTGGAAGCGTGGAGTCTTAGCCACTGGATGGCCAGGGAAGTCCCTGGATTGATTAAAAAAAAATTATTTAAATACCATTTGCAGCAACATGGATGGACTTAGAGATTATCATACTAAATGAAGTAAGTCAGAAGGACAAAGACAAATATCATATGATATCAGTTGTGTGTGGAATCTGAAATGTGACACAAATGAGTATATCTGTGAAAAACACAGACTCACAGACATAAAGAATATACTTGTAGTTTCCAGCAGTGAGAGAGGGAAGGCTTGGAAGTTTGGATTAGCAGAGGTAAACTATTACAAATGTAATGGATAAACAACAGGGTACTACTGTCTTGAACAGGGAACTATATTAAATATCCTATGATAAACCATAATGGAAAAAAATTTTGAAAAATTATATATATATGTATGTATGTATAACTGAAACACTTTTCTGTACAGTAGAAATTAACAATGTAAATAAACTATACATCAATACAATTTAAAGATAAGTAGATAAACCTTCTTTAAATAGGTTAACATGGTCTTTTAGATTAAGGTAAAAGTTATGTGTCAATTTTTACATTTTGAATATTTTGCTGTTAAGGGAAACAACAAATATTGATTTAAAGTTTCCAACAGTCTACCTGTTGTTTCAAAGATAAAAGTGTTTCATGTGTATGTTTTAATGGTGTGTTTAAATGTTTGTTATTCTTCAGGGTTGCCCTGTGATCCTACTTTCATCCTGGGCTGTGCTCCCTGCAATGTGATCTGCTCCATTATTTTCCAGAACCGTTTTGATTATAAAGATCAGACTTTTTTAAATCTAATGAAAACAATAAATGAAAATATCAAGATTTTGGGCTCTCCGTGGATTCAGGTGAGGCCAAGGGCCTTTCTTCTGGAGGAATCACTTATTCTCTTTTTTCCATGAGGTCCAGTTCTCTATACACCAAGCTGTGAGGTGAAAGTGTGAAGAGCACAGCCCTGCCCAGAGCTTAGCATCATGGAGTGCTCATCTGGGGCTGCTGGCTGAGCCCTTTAATGTTAGACAGGAAAATACATGCCCACAATTCAGTCCTGTTGACACTGTTCAGTGGTTTTTATACCAATTTTCAAAGCCCAGCTTCCATAAACTACTTTGGTAACATCCCCAAAGCATGCCCACACCAATAGAAGGACTTCCAGGCCCTTCTGGAAAGGCTTCCATTACTCACAAGTCTTGTCATTCAGTTTCCACCTACTTACTACTCCACCACCTTAGCTGGCAGAAATACCTGCATTTAGGAAGGAGGAGAATCTCCTTTGAGTGAAAGAGTGCTGCCAGGGAACAGTGACTGGGTTAGGACTGTTTGATGCTTCAGTTGGCATCCTAACTGACAAGGTAATTGCTTTGGGGATGACAAAAAAAAGTTTGTTTTTTTTTTTTTTTTGGTGTAGCAACCACAAACCAACATCACAGGTGTACCCTATACTGAGCTGACATGTTCTGCCTTCTGCCTAAAAGACGGTGGTGTGACCTTACAGAGGTCACTTAAGTGCTCTGGTGCTTATAAGATGTTGAGTTTCGTGGTGTCTTTAGGACATTTTCTGGAGAAGGAAATGACAACCCACTCCAGTCCTCTTGCCTGGAAAATCCCATGGACAGAGGAGCCTGGTGGGCTACAGTCCATGACTCGCAAAGAGTCAGACATGACTGAGCGACTTCACTTTCACTTTCTTCACTTAGGACCCTTTCAGTCCTATTAATAAAATACTTATTTTATGTTGGAGTCTATGAGACAGAGGTAGAAACATCAGGGACCAGCTCTGTGCTCTGTATCAGGATGTGCAAACTCTCTTAACCTCTGTTGTCATCTACAAAGTGTGAGTCATTGACCTTTGTGCTGACCCTTATTTCATGGTTGTAGAGAAGAACTGATGTGAAAAACAGGGAGAATTGATGTGAAGATGTTTTCATACTGGAAACATGATATGTACATATAGGAAATGATTATTTTTTTGATCCCTGACCAGAATTTTTTCCTTGAAATACTTCTATCAGCATAGAAAATTATGTATTTGTATAATAAAAATACTCCTCAACATTTAGAGACCATATTTATTTTAATATTTATACTACAATTTCCAACTAGGACTTGGTATGTAAGTTTTAACTATTTATTTAATAAACCGTAGTTTTCTCTTCTAGGTCCTCAATATTTTCCCTGTGCTCCTTGATTTTTTCCCATGGAGTTATAGTTATAAAAAACTTTATACAAATACTGCTTATGTAAAAAATTATGTTTTGGAGAAAACAAGGGAACACCAAGCATCCCTGGATATTAACAATCCTCGAGACTTTATTGATTGCTTCCTGATCAAGATGGAGCAGGTAATAGGCTAAAGACAGCTCAATTATTTGATTACTTGTGCATTTTATAGATCATTGAATCTTCTGTATTTACCAAGGATGTTCCAGTGGTCTGGCAAGCAATGCTGACAAGCATTTTAAGTACTTGTGTGCATGAATCTATGCTAACCATAATGGTTAGCATAGATAGATGTAATATTTAGTCATTAAATAAGTGAAATACCTTGATTTTGCTCTTTGGGTGCTAATAATCTACCCAAGGAAAAACAGAATGATGTCATAGGTGAATTGGAAACTGATAACAATGAGTTAAAAGTAACAAAATATCATAGTATAATATGATGATGAACATGATCATAGCATACACAGTGTAAAGGGAATAAAGAATGACTAGGTCTAACTGGGCTTCCTGCTTGGCTGGTAGTTGCAAATAGATCAACATATTTGCATCGAAGGACAAGGGAGGGAATATGAGATGGATGAATGATGTATGTATGATGCTGTTTACATAGGCATGTGATGGCAAAGAGTAGGTGTGTGGACAGAAGAAGCCTTAATTGAGTGTAAAGTAAATGGATTAGCGAAGATATGGAGTTATATTATATGATGTGAGCATGAACCCTGCACCCCATGTTGGAAAGACCATTTTCCCCACATGAATTATCTTGGCAACCTTGTCAGAAATCAACTGACTCATAATTTGAGCATTTGTGCAATCTGGCATCTGTTTCAGTAAGCTAAATGTCAGTTTTTACATCAGTGGCACATCATCTGGACATCTTAATTACTAGTTTCGTAATTAGTTTTGAAGTTGAGTAGTGTGAGACCTGTAATTTTTTGTCATTTTATAAGATTGTTTTTGTTTTTCTGTGCCACTTAAATTTAGGATAGACTTGTCAATTTATGCAAAGAAATCAGTGGTGATTTTTATAGAGATTGTGTGAAATCTGTCAATTCATGGAGTAATGTTATTTAAAAAATTAAGGTGAAATTCACATCAATTCAGTTCAGTTGCTTAGGCATGTATGATTCTTTGTGTCCACATGGACTGTAGCATGCCAGGCATCCCTGTCCATCACCTACTCCCAGAGCCTACTCAAATTCATGTCCACTGAGTTGGTGATGCCATTCAACCATCTCATCCTCTGTCGTCCCCTTCTCCTCCTGCCTTCAATTTTTCCCAACATCAGGCTCTTTTCCAATGAGTCAGTTCTTCGAATCAGGTGGCCCAAGTATTGGAGCTTCAGCTTCAGCATCAGTCCTTCCAATGAATATTCAGGACTGATTTCCTTTAGGATTGACTGGTTGGATCTCCTTGCAGTCCAAGGGCCTCTCAAGAGTCTTCTCCAACACCACCGTTCAAAAGCATCAATTCTTTAGCATTCAGTTTTCTTTATGGTCCAACTCTCACATCTATATATGACTCCTGGAAAAGCCATAGCTTTGACTATGGACCTTTGCTGGCAAAGGAATGTCTCTGCTTTTTAATATGGTGTCTAGGTTGGTCATAACTTACCTTCCAAGGAATAAGCATCTTTTAATTTCATGGCTGCAGTCACCATCTGCAGTGATTTTGGAACCCAAGAAAATAAAGTTTCTCACTGTTTCCATTGTTTCCCTATCTATTTGCCAGGAAGTGATGGGACCGGATGCCATGATCTTTGTTTTTTGATTGTTGAGTTTTAAGCCAACTTTTTCACTCTCCTCTTTCACTTTCATCATGAGGCTCTTTAGTTCCTCTTCATTTTCTGCCATAAGGGTGGTGTCATCTGTGTATCTGAGGTATTGGTATTTCTGCCGGCAGTCTTGATTGCAGCTTGTGCTTCATCCAGCCTGGCATTACATGTATGTACTCTGCATATAAGTTAAATAAGCAGGGTGAAAATATTCAGCATTGACGTACTCCTTTCCCAATTTGGAACCAGTCTGTTGTTCCATGTCTGGTTCTAACTGTTGCTTCTTGACCTGTATACAGATTTCTCAGGAGGCAGGTCAGGTGGTCTGGCATTCCTATTTCTTTCAGAATTTTCCACAGTTTTCTGTGATCCACACAGTCAAAGGATTTAGTGTAGTCAATAAAGCAGAAGTAGATGTTTTTCTGGAACTCTCTTGCTTTTCTGTGATCCAGCGGATTTTGGCAATTTGTTCTCTAGTTCCTCTGCCTTTTCTAAATCCACTTGAACATCTGGAAGATCTTGCTTCAGGTACTGTTGAAGCCTGGCTTGGAGAATTTTGAGCATTACTTTGCTAGTGTGTAAGATGAGTGCAAATGTGTGGTAGTTTGAGCATTCTTTGGCATTGCCTTTCTTTGAGATTGGAATGAAAACTGACCTTTTCCAGTCCTGTGGCCACTGCTGAGTTCCTCAAATTTGCTGGCATATTGAGTGCAGCACTGTAAAAGCATCATCTTTTAAAACATGAAATAGATCAGCTGGAATTCCACCACCTCCACTAGCTTTGTTTGTAGTGGTGCTTTCTAAGGCTTGCCTCACTTTGGACTCCATGATGTCTGGCTTGAGGTGAGTGATCACACCATCATGGTTGTCTGGGTCATTAAGATCTTTTCTGTATAGTTCTTGCCAGCCTTTCTTAGTATCTTCTGCATGCCATGCAATTAATAGTGTACATTTTGGTTGTATTTAGTGCATTCACAGTGTTGTGTGATCACTAGTTCCTGTTTCAAAACTTTCTCATCACTGTACAGAAGCATATGATGTCTATTAAATGATTGCTGTCCATTCTCTCCACCCCATCACGTGTCAACTTAACCTGCTTTATGTCTCTATGATTTGCCTTTTATGGATTCATTGTATAAAAGAACTCATAGCGTCACCCCTTTTGTTTCTGGCTTCTTTCACCCAATATAATGTTTTGGAGTATTTTCTAAGTTGTGATATGTATGAGCACTTTGTTTTTTTCATTTATGGGTGAATAATATTCAATTGTATGTGTGTACTATAATTTTTTATGCATCCACATTATGGTCAACATTTGCGTTGTTTTTCTTTGGGTGTTCTGAAAGATACTGCTACAAATATTTGTGTACGAATTTCTTCATGGGCACATTTTCCTTTTTGTTTGATATTTTCCTTGGAGTGGAATTGAGTAGACATATGATATTAATAATTTTATGTCTAACATGTGAGGAATAGTCAGACTTTCCAACAGTGACTGCAGCATTTATATTCCCACCAGCAATGTATAGAGTTCTTGTTTTCACACATAATTGCCAATACTTACTTTCTAATTTTTAACACTATTAAACCTTGCTTAAGTAATGTGAAATTGCATCTGGTTGTGACTATATTTTGTGTTTCCTTAATGAACAGTGACGTTGAATGTATTTTCTTGTTTGGAAAAATATCATCTAAGCCCTTTGCCTTTTTAAAACTGGGTTCCTTGTCATTGTTGTTGAGCTGTTTTTCCAACATATTGGTTGTCATTTCACATCTTTCATTATGCTTTTGATACATAAACATTTTAATTTTATTGAAATATGATATATATTAGACAGATACATATGTACACACGTGTATATATTTGTTACTTTGGTGTCAAATTTAAGGATCAGTTGTCATTTCTGAGTTTCTAAAGCTATACTACAATGTTTTCTTCTAAGTGTTTTATAGATTTAACTCTTGTAAAATATTTTTCTGTTTTTTTAGAATTTATTTTTAATTGGAGGATAATTGCTTTACGATATTGTGCTAGTTTCTGCCATACATAATGGCAGAAAACATAAATCAGCCATAGAAATACATATGTCTCCGCCCTCTTGAACTTCCCTCCCACCTCCCACCTCCCACCTCCCACCTCCCACCTCCCACCTCCACCCCCAACCCCATCCCACCCCTCCAGGTTGTCAGAGAGCGCTGGCCAGTGTGTTAATCTGATACATGTACATATTATAGAGTGATTACCACACTAAGTGAAGTTGCTCAGTTGTGTCCGACTCTTTGTGACCCGTGGATTGTAGCCCACCACATTCCTCCATCCATGGGATTTTCCAGGCAAGAACACTGGAGTGGGTTGCCATTTCCTTCTCCAGGGGATCTTCCCAACCCAGGGATTGAACCTGGGTCTCCCGCATTGTAGGCAGACGCTTTACCATCTGAGCCACCAGGGTTACCACACTAGCATCAGGTTAAGTCCTCTATCTACTCACATAATTACTATTTTCTTTTTTCTATGGTGAGGACATTCAACACATTATTCTGTTAGTAACTTTCACGTGTATAATACAGTATTATTAGCTATAATCACCACTATGTACATTAGATCCCCCAAACGTATTCATTATACACCTGGAGATTTTTATCCTTTGACCAATTATCTCCCTATTTCTCCTGCTACTCCCACCCCAACTCCTGATAGTTGCTATTCTGCTCTCTCTTTCTGTGAGTCTTTTTGAGTTAGGCATTAAATATATATGTGTGTGTATCATATTTAAATTTTTCATCTATTTTGAGTTAAATTTTTTATATGGAGCGAGACAGGGTCCATTCAACGTTGCTGTTCATTAAGGAAACAAACACAAACACAGGGTCATGTCCTGTGTTTTTCCTGCACCTGGTTGTTTCTGCACCATGTCACTGTCAGTGTAACTATCTCATAGTAACAAAATATTTCTAATTCTTCCCTCCATCCCTTGTAGCATGCTGTCATTCATTCCACCTGTATATAAGCAGATATATATTTATATATGAAGTATTCATAAGCATTACTCCATCAAATACATTGCTGTTATTTTGAACTTTTAGCTGTTAAATAAGTTATGAATGAGGAAAAGAAAACTTTTTTATGTTTATGCATTCTTTTCTTTGTAACTCTTTATTTCTTTATGTAGATGTGGTTTTGATTGATATGATTTTCCTTCTCTTGAAAGAATTTCTTTTAACACTTCTAGCAAAGTAGTCATACTGGTAACAGATTACTTCTATTTTTTTTTTTTTTTTGGTCTGAGCAGTTCTTCATTTTTATACCCAGCAGTTTTGCAGGGTACATAGTCTTGGTTTGTGGTTTCTTTTTCTCAACACTTTAAATATTTCACTCCACTCTCTTCTTACTTGCAAGGTATGTGAGGTAAAGTCAGAATAATTCTCATCCTTTTTCCTTTTAAGCAAGGCACTTTTGGCTTTTTAAGAATTTTAAATCTACCTTTGACTTTTTGTAGTTTGAAAATGTATGCCTAGAGTAGGATTTGTTTTTGTTTTTTGGCAATATTTTAATTAGTGTTCTTTGAGTTTCTTAGATCTGTAGTTTGGTGTATGATACTAATTTAGGGGAAATTCTGATTCATTATTGTCTCAAATATTTTTTCTACTTCTTTTCCTCTTACTTTTCCTTCTGGCATTCCCATTATGAGTATGTTACACATTTTGAACTTGTCCCATAGTCCTTAGATTTGCTTTTTCCTTTTTCTGTCTCTCTTTTTAAAGTCTCTTTCTCTTTGTTTTAGAGGTTTCTACTGTGATATCCTCAACTTCATAGATTATTTCTTCACTGTGTCTAGTGTAATACTAAGCCTGTCTCCTACTATTATTATAGAACTCTTCATTTATCCTTTCAATTATTTCAATGTTTCCTTCATATATTTTGTGGCTCTGTTGTTTGGTGCACATAGGTGATGTTGTTATTGTTGTTGCCTAGTAGCTAAGTCCTGTCCGACTCTTTTGTGACCCCATGGGCTGTAGCCTGTTATGCTTCTTTGTTCATGAGATGTCCCAAGTGAGAATACTGGAGTGGGTTGCCATTTTCTTCTGCATGGGATCTTCCCAACCCAGGGATCAAACCTGGAGGCAGATTCTTTACTGCTGAGCCACTGGAGAAGCCCACATATAGATGTATAATGTTATAGCTTCTTGAAGAATTCACCTTTGTTGATCCAGTAAAAAAACACTCCATTCTCATTTGTTCCATTTAATTTCTTTTTGATTAAAATCTAACTTTTTTTCTAACATTCCTGCTGTATTTGGTTACTCACTAATTGCAAAATCTTTTTCTCTCTATTTCATTCAACATATTTGTATCTCTCAGTCTTAAGTGGGTTTCTTGTAGACAATATGCAGTTTCTAATTGAAAAGAATTAACATAAAATATATTAATTATAGATATACAACATAGTGATTCAATATATGTATATAAGGCAAGATGATTAGTGTAATAAATGTAGTTACCATCCATTCACACGTGGTTATAGGTTTTCTTTCTTGTAATGAGAACTTTTAGGATTTACTTTCTTAGAAACTTTCAGAGATACGATACAGTATTAACTATAGTCATCATGCTGTGTAGTAGTTACCCATGACTTATTTATTTTATAACTGGAATTTTGTACCTTTTGAGTTCCTTTATTCATCTTGACCACTCCCCATCTCTGGCAGCCAGTGTGTTCTCTGTATTTATGAGATCAGATTTTTAAAATATTTCACATGTAAGTTCGATCATATGGTAGTTATCTTTCTGTATCTGATATGTTTCATTTACTGTGATAACTTCAAGGGCCATCCTTCTTGATATCACAAGTGTTAAGATTTTCTTTTCTTTTGCATGCCTGAATTATATTCTATACATGTATGGATATATAATAGCTTATATATATATATTTTAAAATTTTGTTCTTTAAATATCTGTCTTAAATTGTGAGTTTTAGTCAAAGTGACTAATCACTTTAATTTTGAAGAATTAGTTTAATATTAATGGCTTTATTTCTGTTCTGCTGCTTTTTGCTCTAATGCATTTTATGCTTGCTGTTTCTCAATTTTTCCATTATAGTCATATTTTTTGTTTGATCAATTTTGCAGGCACTTTTTTAATGCCTTCTTCAAATTTTTTATGTTATTTTTTAATTGATTTCTTAGTACTTATAATGGGGATTACTGTTAACATCCTAAATATATAGCAGTCCAGTATAAATTGCTTCCACAGTAGCTTCAAATTGCATATGTTAACTCTGCTCCCAACCAATGTCATCTCCCTTTATTTTGTTGATGTTATAAATTTCATCTTTATATCTTTTGTGCCTAGAACAGGTATTTCTAATGATTTTTATTCAATTTTCTGTTAAATAATATAGAGAAGAAGAGTTTTTATACTAGATACAATAATATTAGCTTTAGTATTTACCTACATTATTATTTTTAACAAAAATATTTATTTGTCAATCTGGGTTGGAATTATCATGTAATACATTTTTGTTTTAAACTGAAAGGTGATTACCTTTGGCATTTCTTGTAGGGCCAGTCTTTTAAAAAGGAACCCTGAGGTTTTATTTTGGAGATGTCTTCTATCACCTATTTTGTGGAGAGATAGTTGTGCCAGATATAGAATTTTTGGTTGACATTTTTACACTGAGGACTTAATATCTTTCCATTGATTTATGGTTCCCACAGTTTCTGGAGAAAAATGACATATTATGCTATTGTGGGTCCTTTGTACATGATGAGTCACTTCTCCCTTGTTGCTTCAAACATTCTCTAGTTTTGGCTTCTGACAGTTTGATTAAAATACACCTTGCTCTGGGTCTTTTTGGCTTCAATATTCTTGGAGTTTGTTTAGCTTCTTTAATTCATACATTCGTGTATTTCACCAAATTTTGTAAGTTTTCAGCCATTTTCCCCCCCAAATATTTATTTTTTATTTCTTCTCTCTTTCTTTTCTGGGGCTCCCATTAAGTCGATGTTGGTATACTTGTTTGAGTTCCAGTTATATCTCAGGCTCTGTTCATTTTTCTTTCTTCCTTTTTCTTCCTGATATTCACAGGAAATTTCTGTTCTCCTGGTTTCATGTTTGATGGATTTTTTTTTTTTTTTTTTTATTTTTTTTTTTAAATGGTAATTTTTTTTTTTTTTGTAATTTCAGGTATTGTACTTTTCAGCTCCAAAGTTTCTCTTTGGTTCTTTCTTTTCTTTTCTTTTTTTTTTTAACTTAACAATATTGTGTTGGTTTTGCCGTACATCAAAATGAATCCGCCACAGGTATACATGTGTTCCCCATCCTGAACCCTCCTCCCTCCTCCCTACCCATACCGTCCCCCCGGGTCATCCCAGTGCATCAGCCCCAAGCATCCAGTATTGTACATCGAACCTGGACTGGCGACTTGTTTCATATATGATATTATACATGTTTCAATGCCATTCTCTCAAATCATCCCACCCTCTCCCTC
>NW_011494744.1:190293-192292 GCF_000754665.1 Bison bison bison | reverse complement strand
TCTCAAATCATCCCACCCTCTCCCTCTCCCACAGAGTCCAAAAGACTGTTCTATACATCAGTGTCTCTTTTGCTGTCTCGTATACAGGGTTATTGTTACCATCTTTCTAAAGTCCATATATATGCATTTACTGTATTGGTGTTTTTCTTTCTGGCTTACTTCACTCTGTATAATAGGCTCCAGTTTCATCCACCTCATTAGACCTGATTCAAATGTATTCTTTTTAATGACTGAGTAATACCTAATACTTTTCTCATTATTCCCCACTTGTTTATATATTTTCCTGATTTGCTTTAGTTCTTGTATGTAGTTTTCTTCAGCTCTTTGAGCCAGTTTCAGACATGAATTTTAAAGTTTTTATCGAGTAAATCCAATATATCTGGGGTTAATCAGGAATGATTTGTGTCAATTTGTTTTTTACCTGTTAAAGGGCCATGTTTACCTGCTTTTGGTAAGCTTTCTAATTTTTAAAAAATCAAATCATTCCTAGGAAAAACACAATCATCAGTCAGAATATACATTTGAAAACCTGACAATCACTGTATCTGATTTGTTTGGAGCTGGGACAGAGACAACGAGCACCACACTGAGATACGGACTCCTCCTCCTGCTGAAGCACCCCGAAGTCACCGGTATGATAACATGGTGGGCAGGGTGATTTCAGGAAAGATATTGGAAAGAGACCAGGAGTGCTTTCCACCTTGTTTCTCTTACGGTGGTAATTTAGTCTCTAAGTAGTGTCCAACTCTTGAGACCCCATGGACTATAGCCTGCTGAGCTCCTCTGTCCATGGGATTTCCCAGACTAGAATACTGGAGCGGTTTGCTGTTTCCTTCTCCAGGGGGTCTTCCTGACCCAGGGATCGAGCCCAGGTCTCCTGCATTGCAGACAATCTCTTGGATTGCAGGCAGATTCTTTAAGGACCGAGCCACCAGGGAAGCCCTTAAATCTCTGTTTGAGCACCTTAATGTTTTTCAGATTTAGTGAAGGAAAAGTAATGGGACATCTTAACATAGCAGGATGACAGGAGTGAAGACACTGTGAAAGGTAGGAAAATCAACACAGCAGCATCTGGGTTTCATGGGAGGTCATGTGTAGCAGGCATAGCCAGCATGAGTTGGCCTGCAGTTGCATAATGGCTTTCTTATGGAAAGATCACTCTGGAGTTTCCCCATTCTGAAAATGCAGTGTCCTAAAGCCAGGGCACAGAAAGTGGAAATTCTGCTTATTGAAACATAAATGGAAATCCTGGGAATTCTGTGAGATTGCCTGATGAAATTTTCAGTGTTATGAGGGCTTTAAAAAGTTATATTGACAGGGAATTGGTTTAAGATGTGCATATAAAGGAATTTTATTAGTCAAGAGGTTTATTTCCAGGAAAATATTTCTTACCAAAATAAGAGTTTGGTAGTGGTGGGGGTTGGGATCAATAATTTTATCCCTTGCAAATAACTTTTTGTTAGAAATTAACTTTTAAAGAGTTAACAGTTGTGAACAGCAGTTTAGAAATACATATGATCTTCTGTCATGTTAGGGTTTCAGTAAAATGACCATAGCCTCTTAACAGGCCAGAGTTGGCTTTTTAAAACTGGAGAGGCAGCTAACACATCTTCAACAAATTTTTGAAACACAGAGCATATTGAGATGTGACAGTGAAATCAGACAGAGAATGAAGTTATGGCCTACATGTCAGAAGAGAAAGTTGTATAATGAGGAGAGTCATTTGTGTCCTTACCATCCTGTAAGTTTCAGTATTTAGAAGTACCAAGAATCAAAGAGGATAGAGGGAGAAATAGGCTGATAAAGGTAGCTGATCCAGCCATGACCCTTTCAGTTCAGTTCAGTTCAGTCACCCAGTCATGTCCGACTCTTTGAGACCCCATGAATTGCAGCACGCCAGGCCTCCCTGTCTATCACCAACTCCCAGAGTCTACCCAAACCCATATCCATTGAGTCGGTGATGCCATCCAACCATCTCATCCTCTGTTGTCCCCTTCTC
>NW_011494744.1:185901-190193 GCF_000754665.1 Bison bison bison | reverse complement strand
TTCTCCTCCTGCCCTCAATCTTTCCCAGCATCACGGTCTTTTCAAATGAGTCAGCTCTTCACATCAAGTGACCAAAGTATTGGAGTGTCAGCTTCAGCATCAGTCCTTCCAATGAACACCCAGGACTGATCTCCTTTAGGATGGACTGGTTGGATCTCCTTGCAGTCCAAGGGACTCTCAACACTCTTCTCCAACACCACAGTTCAAAAGCATCAATTCTTTGGCACTCAGCTTTCTTCACAGTCCAACTCTCACATCCATAACATGACCACTGGAAAAACCATTGCCTTGACTAGACAGATGTTTGTTGACAAAGTAATGTCTCTGCTTTTTAATATGCTGTCTAGGTTGGTCATAACGTTCCTTCCAAGGAGCAAGCATCTTTTAATTTCACGGCTGCAGTCACCATCTGCAGTGACTTTGGAGACCAGAAAAATAAAGTCAGCCACTGTTTCCACTGTTTCCCCATCTATTTTCCAGGAAGTGATGGGACCAGATGCCATGATCTTCATTTTCTGAATGTTGAGCTTTAAGCCAACTTTTTCACTCTCCTCTTTCACTTTCATCAAGAGGCTCTTTAGTTCCTCTTCACTTTCTGCCATAAGGGTGGTGTCATCTGCGTATCTGAGGTTATTGATATTTCTCTCAGCAATCTTGATTCCAGCTTGTGCTTCTTCCAGCCCAGCGTTTCTCATGATGTACTCTACATAGAAGTTAAATAAGCAGGGTGACAATATACAGCCTTGACGTACTCCTTTTCCTATTTGGAACCAGTCTGTTGTTCCATGTCCAGTTCTAACTGTTGCTTCCTGACCTACATACAGGTATCTCAAGAGGCAGGTCAGGTGATCTGGTATTCCCATCTCTTTCAGAATTTTCCACAGTTTCTTGTGATCCACACAGTCAAAGTCTTTGGCATAGTCAATAAAGCAGAAATAGATGTTTTTCTGGAACTCTCTTGCTTTTTCAATGATCCAGAGGATGTTGGCAATTTGATCTCTGGTTCCTTTGCCTTTTCTAAAACCAGCTTGAACATCTGGAATTTCATGGTTCACGTATTGCTGAAGCCTGGCTTGGAGAATTTTGAATATTACTTTACTAGCGTATGAAATGAGTGCAATTGTGCAATAGTTTGAGCATTCTTTGGCCTTACCTTTCTTTGGGATTGGAATGAAAACTGGCCCTTTCTATCCCTGTGACCACTGCTGAGTTTTCCAAAATTTCTGACATATTGAGTGCAGCACTTTCATAGCATCATCTTTCAAGATTTGAAATAGCATGACCCTTTGACAGCTCCTTTTATCAGGTCATTCTTTCCCCAATAGGATGGGAGAAGCTTATTGCCTAGAGAAACTGAAACTAAGAGGCTTTACACTCAGGACACTGGGCAGAGACAGGGGCAAAGAGTGAGGTCACAACTTCGAGCAAAGTTTAGGGAAAAATTCTCTTCTTGAATTCAGGGACTCTTAGCTCCTTTCTCCATCCTGCTTTCTGAATTTGAGCATGCCAGAGAAAAACTCCAGAGAGTGAGGACTCTGGAGAAAAGGACTCCAAACTTTACCATGTAGATAGAAAATTCTCTCAACATGTCTAGCAGAGTGAATGAAATAAAAATTTCCACCCCGTGACCCAGGTCATGAAATTTCAGAACACCAGAATAAAAGAGAAAATCACAAAAACTTTCAGAGAGATGTAGCATGTCATAGATAAAGGATTAGAGTTCAGTAAGGCATCAGAATTCAAGTCAACTATCAAACTTTCATATTCAAATGCCTGAAGTCATGTCAGAGGAAGTCATGGGCTTTGGGAATCTTGAGAACTCATGAAGCAGAAAAAGTGTCAGGGCTGTTGCTAGATAGCAGGCTTGGCAAATGTCCACTTCTAAATGGATCAGGTGGATAAAGCAAGAATGAAAGGAGATGCCAAGAACAAAAGACAAAAGGTGATGGGTTGTTTGTGACTTCTGAATAATAGGGAAATTATTAGGAGTTTGAAACATCTACCTCAGTATTTGGAAAGACTCCTAAATCAGGGTACGGAGTTTTATGAATTGAACTAAAGAAACATAGTAAGCTCCAAGAAAGTACCAAAAGGAAGCATAATCATAGTTTTCTTAAGAGTGAGCATGTTTATTTAGTCAGAATGATGTTAAAATGAATGTTTTGAGAGCTAAAAATTATGGTGTAAATATATTGAAAGTGGAGTAAGGGGATTTGTGTGTGTATTTTGTATGAGGTGGGGATAGAGATGTAAATTCTCAACTCTCATACCAGGAAATCAGATATTGTTTAAAAATCTACGTAAAAAATAGAAACAGAGTCATTGATTAGAAACAGGGCAAAAATTTCAGAAGAAACCACTAGAATGTTGAGAGTGACAGCATTTGGCAATTGGAGGAAGAGAGTAGCACTGCATATTGCACACATACAATACACAAATACACTAAAACACATATAACTTACCTTTTCAATCCACATATTATTTTGATATAAAATTAATAGATTCCTGTTTTTCTCCCTCCAACGACTTTAGTTTCTTGACCTTGTGTTGTGTTTTTATTTTCAAACATTTTATCATTTCTGCTTGTATTACTGTGTATGCTAACATACAAGTCTGTTTAGCTGTATCTTAAGTCTAGCTTGTCAGAGACTTACATGTATTTGTGTTATGGCAATTCTCTCTCCATGTCGAGGTCCATTTCTGAGCATATAACTTAAGTGTATAATGCTGTTGGGATACCTCATGAAGCATCATATATCTCTGAATTGCTCTGCAAATGTGGTGTGCATTTTTTTCTTCTTCAGTCTTACTTATCTCTTATCAGCTAAGATCCAGGAAGAGATTGACCGTGTGATTGGCAGACACCGGAGCCCCTGCATGCAGGACAGGACCCACATGCCCTACATGGATGCTGTGCTGCATGAGATCCAGAGATACATTGACCTGGCTCCTACGAGTGTACCTCATGCTGTGAATTGTGACGTGAAATTCAGAAACTACCTCATCCCCAAGGTAACATTGGTTTCTCTTATACTGACCTCAGTGGTACTGAAGTTCCCATTTTAGACAGTTTGTGTGCCATCCTCTATGAAAGCAAGACAAAAGAAGTATAAGTAATCATCTGTGTGCAGGCTTGATGAATTGTGTGTTTTTTTCAAGTTTAGTCTGTAAGCTTTATAACAGATTTTGACAGCTAGCAGTGCAAGACTTCCAAATTTTCTCTTTCTTTTATTTGGTTTGATGAAAGTTAACTGTTTACATTTCCAAATGAATCCTTTTTTCCCCCTTAGGTGCTTATTGTTGTTTTAAATGTTTTAAAATGCCTTTTCCATTCTGCTATCTGGATAGAAAATATAACTGATTTTATCATTTTAATAACTTTATATGAAGCAATCGTGCCAAATTTAAAATCAGTGTTTAAAATTTCCCTCTAGATTAATTGCAATTTCTCTATACATTGTCATGCTGTCTGGGCTAATAACTTTCTTTTAGCCTTGTTTTTATTTCTGATCTCAGAAGAATGGCGGTTAACATTTCACTATTGATAATGATATTTTCATGCAAAGATGGGCTCGATAAAGGACAGAAATGGTATGGACCTAACAGAAGCAGAAGATATTAAGAACAGGTGGCAAGAATACACAGAAGACTATACAAAAAAAGATCTTCATGACTCAGATAACCACGATGGTGTGATCAGTCACCTAGAGCCAGATGTCCTGGAATGCAAAGTCAAGTGAGCCTTAGGAAGCATTACTACAAAGCTAGTGGAGATGATGGAATTCCAGTTGAGCTATTTCAAATCCTGGAAGATGTTGCTGTGAAAGTGCTGCACTCAATATGCCAGCAAATTTGGAAAACTCAGCAGTGGCCACAGGACTGGAAAAGGTCAGTTTTCATTCCAATCCCCAAAAAAGGCAATGCCAAAGAATTCTCAAACTACCGCACAATTGCATTCATCTCCCATGCTAGTAAAATAATGCTCAAAATTCTCCAAGCCAGGCTTCAGCAATATGTAAACTGTGAGCTCCCAGATGTTCAAGCTGGTTTTAGAAAAGGCGGAAGAACCAGAGATCAAATTAATTGCCAACATCCACTGGATCATGGAAAAAGGAAGAGAGTTCCAGAAAAACATCTATTTCTGCTTTATTGACTATGCCGAAGACTTTGACTGTGTGGATCACAATAAACTGTAGAAAATTCTGAAAGAGATGGGAATACCAGACCACTTGCCCTGCCTCTTGAGAAACCTATATGCAAGTCAGGAAGCAACAGTTAGAACTGGACGTGGA
>NW_011494744.1:172694-185801 GCF_000754665.1 Bison bison bison | reverse complement strand
GCAGATGACACCACCCTTATGGCAGAAAGTGAAGAGGAACTAAAAAGCCTCTTGATGAAAGTGAAAGAGGAGTGTGAAAAAGTTGACTTAAAGCTCAACATTCAGAAAACGAAGATCATGGCATCAGGTCCCATCACTTCATGGCAAATAGATGGGGAAACAGTGGAAACAGTGTCAGACTTTATTTTTGGGGGCTCCAAAATCACTGCAGATGGTGATTGCGGCCCTAAAATGAACAGATGCTTACTCCTTGGAAGGAACGTTATGACCAACCTAGATAGCATATTCAAAAGCAGAGACATTACTTTGCCAACAAAGGTCCGTCTAGTCAAGGCTATGGTTTTTCCAGTGGTCATGTATGGATGTGAGAGTTGGACTGTGAGGAAAGTTGAGCACCGAAGAATTTATGCTTTTGAACTGTGGTGTTGGAGAAGACTCTTGAGAGTCCCTTGGACTGCAAGGAGATCCAACCAGTCCATTTTGAAGGAGATCAGCCCTGGGATTTTTTTGGAAGGAATGATGCTAAAGCTGAAACTCCAGTACTTTGGCCACCTCATGCAAAGAGTTGACTCATTGGAAAAGACTCTGATGCTGGGAGGGACTGGGGACAGGAGGAGAAGGGGACGATAGAGGATGAGATAGCTGGATGGCATCACCGACTTGATGGACATGAGTTTGAGTGAACTCTGGGAGTTGGTAATGGACGGGGAGGCCTGGTGTGCTTCAATTCATGGGGTCGCAGAGTTGGACAAGACTGAGCGACTGAACTGAATGATATTTTATGTACATTTTGCTACATACTTTTTAAAGAATCAGAGTAAAAAATATGTTCTCATTTTTAATGCTATTTTTAGTGGTGAACATGTATATAATTTTTTTCAAATTGATGTCTATACTTATTGGTATGGTTGTATACATTGACCTCACTTTTCCCACTGAATATGCCTATTATAAATATGTATATATGCAGTTGGATTTCTTTTGCTACATTCTGTTCAGGACTTTACTGATTATGGTTTAAGAGATTTTTGGTTTACAACTTTTCTTCCTCAACATTTTTTCATTGGATTTCTGTTTTAAAGGTCATGCTGGCATGATAAAATTAGGTGAGAAATATTTCATAGTTTGGGTGTATATTTATTGTTTTCCTCACTTCTATCTTTGGCCACTTAGTTGTGTCTTTGAAATGCCTAGTTACTTTTGGTTAATTACCAATTTTTATAAATGAAAAAATGCAGAGTTCAGATGTTATTTATTTTCTTCCAGAAAGGGTCCATCCCTCTCCTCCTTGGCAGATGGAATGATGTAACCTCTCCCATTTTGGGTATTTTGAGTAAAATTTGAACATTGACAGAGACTAATATTAACTTTAGGTGTCAGCTTTCCTCTTTGAGGTTCTCCAAACTTTGGAATATTGAGACAGATTTTTGTCTTAGCAGATTTCTCATGCTCTCTAACATAGAATATCTGTATATATTCAGACTTTCTAGTTGGTGTGCTGAAAACTTCTCTTATCTACTTGAAGCCAAGTCATAGTATTATTAAAATTATAAAATAATATAACTAAAATTTGTATTTTGTTGGGGAAAGAAAGCAATGAGATTCTTAAGATACAAGTACTAGTGCCAATCCTTGGAGAAGACAGAATTGATGAGTTTACTAGATTGTGAGACTTGTCTCAGTGATTGCAGTTTTGATACAAGGGTTAGAACTTCAAGTCTACTATTTTTTTAACCAAAGGACATACTGAGAGAAGACTTTTCTTTTGTGACATTGGGGTCTAAGGTAATAATTGATCAAGCTTGTTTCTCCTCTTATTTCTAAGTATGTGGGAAACACTGTACTAGAATGGAGTGGCCCATCTCTCACATCCACGGTATTGGGAAATGACCATTATAATGTCATATGTCTATTACCAAATACTGGGGATGACCATCCCCTTCTGCATAGTCCCCCCAGTGTAGAAACATAAATATTGAGTTTTATTCTTGTTTAGTCGTTAAGTCACGTCCAACTCTTTGTGACCCCATGGACTGTAGCACAGCAAGCTCTGTAGTCCTCCACTGTCTTCCAGTTTCCTTAATTTCATGTCCATTACGTCAGTGATGCTGTCTAACCATCTCATCCTCTGCTGCCCTCTTCTGCTTTTGCCTTCAATCTTTCCCAGCATCAGGGTCTTTTTCAATAAGATTATTAGGAGGCTGATTCTGTTATACCTTTTTACCAATCATGTAAGTGATTAGTTTTATCCAAGTCTGGAGCCACTGAGCTAACTGGAGAATGCTCTAAGACAGGAGTATTACAGTATTTATGTAATACTTCAAAGTGTAAGTATTTTAGAATTTGAAGCTTTGAAGTGTCTGATGCCTTTTGTATCCTTTTGTATACTTCTGCTGTTGTAGCATGGAAGTAGTCAAGGACATATTAAACAAACAAGAATGGCTATATCCCTGTCTTTTTGGAAGCAGAAATTTAGATTGCATATAATTCCCATGTGCCACAAAGTGTCTTCCTTGATTATTTTCCATTTAAAATACTTAGGTCATTGTTTGTACTAAGGCCATATTTTTACATAGGTTGATATTTGTTAGTATATAAGTCTGTCTAAAAGAACATTTTGCAATGCTCTAAGATTGATGTGTGGGATTGTTTTTGTTTGTTTGTTTATCTAAAGAACGTTTTCCAGCACAGGGTCTGAAAGATTTACCCTTATAAACTTCATAATTTTAGTGCTTACATTTAGATGATGGTTTATGCAGGGCTTCCCTGGTGGCTCAGAGGTTAAAGCGTCTGCCTGGAATGCAGGAGACCCAGGTTCGATCCCTGGGTCGGGAAGATCCCCTGGAGAAGGAAATGGCAACCCACTCCAGTACTCTTGCCTGGAGAATTCCATGGAGGGAGGAGCCTGGTAGGCTACAGTCCATGGGGTCGCAAAGAGTCAGATGCGACTGAGCGACTTCACTTTCACTTTCATGCGCGTAATTTTTACTTATGACTAAGAGTAATGATTATGCTTCTTTTATTTCTCTATGAAATATGCATTTGTTTGAGCAGCATTTGCTGAAAGTATTGCCTTTTGCACCTTTTTTTGTTATCTTAGATGTGTTATTTATTTCTTATATAAACACAAACAAGGGAATAATAAAGAGTTGTATACCTTTTATATGATAACCTTAGGGGATGGAAGATTCCTCAAGTTTGCATTAATTATTTTTTAAACATAGAACATTAAAAACATGTTCATATGTATGTTATACATGAATTTGTATATTTACCTGCTTTTGCAATGTTGAGAGATAATCAATAAAAAATCTGTAATAGGAATAGAAAAGAGTTTTATTTGAGCCAAACTGAGGACTATAGCCCAAAAGACAACCTCTCAGATAACTCTGAGGAACTGCTCTGGAGAGGTATGGTTTATCCACACAATTGTATATCTTGTCAGAGCAAAGAAAATCAGGAAGCCAGAGATACATTCTTACAAGGTTTCAAAAACAGATTATCAACATATGCACAGCAAGTTGGTATGGCCTTGGCATTTGAGAGAGGAGTCTTCTTGTTGCAAGAGTTTCAACATTGGTGTCCAAGAAAGTAGGCATTTAATCTTTATTTTTAACATGGACGTTCTTTATTTCTGTTCAATATACATTTTCTTAATAATTAGTGCATATGTTTGATAGGCCACAAATAGGATGTTCTAGTTAGCATTTAAGTTAAATTCAAGTTTACAAACTAGAATGACTTCTCCATACCTCAATATGTAAAAATTTCTTCCACAAATATTCATTTATCAATCTATCATCTACTTTTCTACACTTCTCTATTTCCGTATGTATAGCTCAAAATAGCAATTTTTGTATACAGAGCAATAATAGCAATTATACTCAAGAGTTATCATTGATAGAATAATATTATTTAGTGTACAGCCTATATTGAAAATTTCCTAGTTTTTCTGTAATAAACTTTATGGCTTTTTTTCTTTGAAAATCAGTGTCCAGGCTGGAAACAAGATTATAATTTGGATATCTTTTCCTTGTTCTCCCTGTTCTCTCCTGTTACTAGTTTTGTTTGCCCTCTTTGTTCTCTTTTAGTACATTTTAACTCTGTGAAGAGTGCAATTTAGTAGTCATGTGAAATATTCCTCAGGCTGGTTTTGTGTGATTGTTTTCTGGACATAGATTCCAGTTACAATTTCAACTATATAGGTGCTTTGTGTTTCCCACTGAAATTCATTGGGTAGGTGAAGGCACATATGTGAGTTATCCCATTATTGGTTATGTAGTATTGTTCATAACCTCCCCCACAATGTAATTGTGGTCTGATATGGACTAAAAATGGCACCCCACTCCAGTACTTCTGCCTGGAAAATCCCATGGACAGAGGAGCTTGGTAGGCTGCAGTCCATGGGGTCGCTAAGAGTCGGACACGACTGAGCGACTTCACTTTCATTTTTCACTTTCATGCATTGGAGAAGGAAATGGCAACCCACTCCAGTGTTCTTGCCTGGAGAATCCCAGGGACGGGGGAGCCTGGTGGGCTATCGTCTATGGGGTCACACAGAGTCGGACACGACTGAAGTGACTTAGCAGCAGTAGCAGCAGTATTGTTCACACGATAAAATGGTATCTGCCAGATTACTCCATGAAACAGGTCCTTTTTTTCACATTTAATTAATAAAAGATTACCTGGTACTTTATAGATTTGTATCTTTCTTGTCAATCATTTACCCAATAGTTTTAGTGTTAATAGATAAAACTTGCTTAAACTAATGATTGTAAGCTGAATTACTGTGAAATGATTTTGTGAATTTTACAGTCCTTTCTGTGTTTCAAATCTAGGATTAATCTGTGATGAAGTCTGCCCTATATTTTAAAATAAAGACATACAATCTGCATGTCAATGATAAACAATAATATTTGTTACTGTACTTACATTGTTATTATAGAAGAGGTTATTTTGTATTAGATCAAATGCCTGTTTACAAAAGCCATACAAACAGATAATTTGAGACATTTCAAGCACAATAGAGACTTCCACATTAAACCATAATCCACATAGGAGATGAGTAAAAATTGAAATGATAAAGCAGCTGGTGGGGGCAGATACCATGTCCTAATGTGGTGATTAGCAGAATGGATTCATAAGTTCTAGGACCCATGTACTGAGTATTTCAGATGCTGCCAGTGTTCATTTGGCAGCATCACCACCACTAGTCTTAAACTTATCCTTATTACTTGTTCTGTCTGACTCAAAATGCCACTGACCTTCTTTTGAACCAAAATTAATCATCTATTGATCCTAAGATTGGACTAAATGATTTTCAGCAGTTCTTCTAGGTCTGTGACTTCTTCATAGTTTAATTTATCTTCATCTGTTCTTTCCAGGGCACAGATATACTAACATCACTGACTTCTGTGCTGCATGATGACAAAGAATTCCCCAACCCAGAGGTATTTGACCCTGGCCACTTCCTGGATGAGAATGGCAACTTTAGGAAGAGCGACTATTTCATGGCTTTCTCAGCAGGTAACACATTTATTTTTTTCATTGTTTCAGTGGACAATTTTCCCTTGTGGCTCAGTGGTTAAATAATCCACCTGCAATGAGGGAGACCAGTGTTCAATCCCTGGTTTGGGAAGGTCCCTTGGAGAAGGGAAAGGCTACCTACTCCAGTATTCTGGCCTAGAGAATTCCATGGACAGCACATGGGTTGCAAAGAGTCGGATACTACTGAGTGACTTTCACTTTCAGTGGACAAGGTGCCTTTGGGCATCCTTTGGAACTTTCATAGTGCCCATTCTGTGCCTGGTCAAAATGCTCTTTTTCCATGATGAGAGACAGCAGTACCAATGCCCACACACTTTCCCTCCCTATGAGACATCCTCATTTTTGGAGTAGATTATTGGAGCTTTGGAGAGGTGACCCAGTTCTTTCTAATTCAAAAATAAAATTTAAGCTACATTCTGAAAATACAAGAGAAGTGCATTGTAGACAAAAGTAACTCTGTGTTATAAAACTTTAAAACTTCAAGGTCGATGTAGATTTGATATACTTCCAACAGAGAATAGAGGCTGTGAAGAATGGAAAGAAAGACATTGGACCATCACTAGGAACAAAATACAACCAATATATGAGTATTTCTAGAAAAAAAAATTGATGGGACCTTGAAAATGTCAAAATGGAGTTACAATACACTTAATGAAGTATATGATATAGTTCTGATAACTCAATAAATATCTGCTGAGAGGATACCTGTTAAGATTAGATGTTAGATGGATAACATGAGTGTCTACCCTTTGTCCATCTGTCTATCTAACCATTTGCATTCCATCCATCCATTCAAACATTCATCAAAAAGTTACTGCATAGTCTGTTTCTGGCAGCCAGAAACACAGTGTTCAAGGAGTATGTACTCTCTGTGTTTGTTATTTTCAGGAAAACGGGTTTGTGTGGGAGAGGGCCTGGCCCGCATGGAGCTGTTTTTATTCCTGACCACAATTTTACAAACATTTACCTTGAAATCTGTGGTTGACCCAAAGGACCTCGACACCACCCCAGCTGTTACTGGGATAGCTAATGTGCCACCTCCTTACCAGCTCTGCTTTATTCCTGTGTGAAGAATGCTAAATTATACAGCTTCCTCAGTGGTGTTGTCTTTAATTCCCTTTCATGGGGGGCATTGTTCACCAGTGTCATGGTAATCTTTCCTGAGAACACATCTCTGACCTCTTCTCATTCCCTGTGCAATTTCACTACAGAAATATATCTGCTATTCTCCCTATCCTGTAACATTTGTATTGGCCATCACATATGCTAATACCTATCTAATATTAAGTAGTAGTGTGTGCCTAGTACCATGTACTCAGTACAAAGTAATGCATGATGATTAATGTGTGCCAATGAGACCTATTTCTCCAGTGCATGTTTTTTCTAATAAAAAGCAGAGTCTGATGACCCACTTCTCAGTCTTTCCTTCTTTTGTGCATATCGCAAGTAAGAAGGAAAAAAAAAAAAAAGACAAAGATGTCATGCCGGTCGTTATAGTGATACACACAGAGGACAGAGGGAATGAGAGCAGAAAATCTCCCTTGAATGCTTGTATGTACTTATTTGAGATTTGGTTTAAAAAATGAGAGAAATTGTTTTCAAGAGCAGCTTCATCCTGTAGGGAATATTGAGATCAGTGATAGTGAGCAATTAAAAGTCAGACACAGAAAACCACAATTAAAAATCAGAACAGAAATCAATGAGATTGTGTATAAGAAATCACCTATAGGCAGTCTGTTTCCAAAATGAGAGAGAATACACATTTCACAAGTTGTAATTAAAAGAGGGGCCATCTCTTTGATGCCATGGATTTTGAAAGCATAATGGAGTATTATGAACAGTAGAAATAGAGAGGCCATGCTAAAATTTGTATGTAACCAAAAAGACCCTGAAAAGCCAAAGCAATCCTGAGAAAGAAGAACAAGGCCAGAGGCATTATACTTTCTGATCTCAAACTATACAATGAAGCTACTGGACTAGCAAAAAATGTTGTGAAAATATTTATACTACCCAAAGCAATCTATGTATTTAATGTAATCCTTATCAAAATACCCTTGAAATTTTCCACAGCACTGTAACAAACAATTTTAAGCTTCATGTAGAACTACAAAAGACCATGAATTGCCAAAGCACTCTTGAGAAAAAAGAATGAAGCTCCCAGACTTCAAACTATACTACAAGGCTACAGTAATCAAAATAGCATGGTATGGTGTAAGCACAGACAGAGCAATGGAAAAGAACAGACAGCTCAGATATAAACTCAAGCACATGTGGTCAACTAATCTATGACAAAGGAGGCAAGTATATACAATAGTGAAAAGACAGTATCTTCCATAAGTGGTACTGGGAAAACGTGGCACTACATGTAAAATAATGAAATTAGAACATTTACTTACACCATACACAAAAGAAACTTTAAAATTGGTGAGACACCTAAATGTAAGACGAGAAACCATGAAACTCAAAGAAGAAAACATAGAACACTCTTTGACATAAATTATAGCAATATTTTTTTTGGATTGGTCTCTTAAGGCAAAATAAATAAAAGCAAAAATAAACAAATGAACTTAATTAAACATAAAAACTTCATACAACAAAGGATGTCATCAGCAAAAAGACAACCTTCAGAATTAGAGAAAATATTTACAAATAATATGACCAATAGGGGTTAATATCCAAAATACATAAACAACTCATACAACTCAATATCAAACAAATGATTCTATTAAAAGTGGTAGAAGATATGAATAGACTTTTTAAAGAAAGACATACTGATGGCTACCAGGCACATGAAAAGATGTTCAACATTGCTAATCATCAGTTCAGTTCAGTTCAGTGCAGTCATTCAGTCGTGTCTGACTCTTTGCGACCCCATGAATCGCAGCACGCCAGGCCTCCCTGTCCATCACCAATTCCTGGAGTTCACTCAGACTCACGTCCATCGAGTCAGTGATGCCATCCAGCCATCTCATCCTCTGTCGTCCCCTTCTCCTCCTGCCCCCAATCCCTCCCAGCATCAGGGTCATTCCAATGAGTCAACTCTTTGCATGAGGTGGCCAAAGTACTGGAGTTTCAGCTTCAGCATCAGTCCTTCCAATAAACACCCAAGACTGATCTCCTTTAGGATGGACTGGTTGGATCTCCTTGCAGTCCAAGGGACTCTCAAGAGTCTTCTCCAACACCACAGTTCAAAAGCATCAATTCTTTGGTGTTCAGCTTTCTTCACAGTCCAACTCTCACATCCATACATGACTACTGGAAAAACCATAGCCTTGACTAGATGGACTTTTGTTGGCAAAATAATGTCTCTGCTTTTCAATGTGCTATCTAGTTTGGTCATAACTTTCCTTCCAAGGAGCAAGCGTCTTTTAATTTCATGGCTGCAATCACCATCTGCAGTTATTTTGGAGCCCCCCAAAATAGTCAGCCACTGTTTCCACTGTTTCCCCATCTATTTCCCATGCCATGATCTTCGTTTTCTGAATGTTGAGCTTTAAGCCAACTTTTTCACTCTCCTCCTTCAATTTCATCAAGAGGCTTTTTAATTCCTCTTCACTTTCTGCCGTAAGGGTGGTGTCATCTGCATATCTGAGGTTATTGATATTTCTCCCGGCAAACTTGATTCCAGCTTGTGCTTCTTCCAGCCCAGCATTTCTGATGATGTACTCTGCATAGAAGTTAAATAAGCAGGGTGACAATATACAGCCTTGACGTACTCCTTTTCCTATTTGGAACCAGTCTGTTGTTCCATGTCCAGTTCTAACTGTTGCTTCCTGACTTGCTAATCATCAGAAAAATTCAAATCAGAAAGGCAATGAGAAATCACCTCACACCTGTCAAAATGGCTATCATCAAAAAGACCACAAATAACAAATGTTGGAGAGGGTGAAGAGAAAAGAAAACTCTTGTACACTGTTGGTGGGAATATAAAGTGGTGCAGGCACCATGGGAAACAGTAAGGAGTGTGCTTAAAAACTAATAATAGAACTACCATATGATCCAGCAATTCCACCCCTGGATATATAGCCAAGGAAAATGAAAACAGTAATTCAAAGAGATACATGCAGCCCAGTGTTAATAGAAGCGCTGCTTATAAGTCAAGTCATAGAAGCAACCCAGGATCCATCAACAGGCAGACAGAAAAAGAAGATGCAGTATAAACATACAATGGAGTATTACTCAGGCATAAAAAGAATGAAATTCTGCCAATTACAGGAAGGTGAATGTTCCTAAAGAATATTATGCTTACTGAAATAAGTTAGAGAAAGAAAAATACTATACGATAGCACTTATATGTGAAATCTAAAAAAATTATTCAAATTTAGACTTGAGATTTCAAGGTAAAAGTCATGTACATTTACTTATATAGTTGTTTTATATGTCTTTGGTTGTTTAAGAGGTTTAAATTTTATTATTGTTAACTATGAATTCCCAGAATGGAGATCTGGTTGAAATCACGAAGTGTTTATTTGGGGTTTGTTAGGACTGCTGCCCAGGACACACAGATCCAAAAAACGCTTAAACTTTATTCTTCCAGACTACAAAATGTGAAAGTTTATAAAGGCAAAAATGGAAAATTGTTTCAAGAATTAGGATTTGATATTTTGTAATAACTGTTAAGGGAAAATAACCTTTAAAAATTGTACAGAAAATTAAGAATTTTAAAGAGTAAGTATTTTGAGACTAGAAAAATACTCTTAGATTACCTGCCACACCCAGTGGAATCACAAGAGTCCCTGAAGGAGGAGGTCAAGGGGATCAAAGAACATTGAATATGCTGTGCTGCTGACCTTGACAATGGAGGAGGTGGTCTTGAGCTAAGGAACTCAGATAGCCTCTAGAAACTGGAAAAGATAAGGAAATGGGTTCTCCTGAGAGCCTCCAGGAGGAATGCAGCCCTGTCAACACCTTAATTTTCAGACTTGTGACCTCTAGAATTGTAATATAATAAATTAGTGTTATTTTAAGCCAGAAAAAAATATGAGGATTGGAGATGGCAAGATGTAAAGATTCTTGTTAAGCGAGGATTGGTTGTGTTTGAAATGATTGAATAACTGTGAAGCAGGCAGTTTTGAAACTACAAACTTGCAGTTAACAGCTACTAGTCTATGTCATTTTGAAAATGGCTGGCAGAGTACTTGAGTTTGACACAGTTCAGAATTGAAGTAGTCAGTGGTGCAGGAACATGTCTGAAATCACATCCACAATGACTGCCCACAGTTACTCCATTTTGATTTCCTTAAATATGTCATCATTTTGAAGGCAGAAGAAGAGGGCAGAGGAGGGTGAGATGTTTAGATAGCATTACTGACTTAATGGACATGAACTTGAGCAAACTCCTAGAGATAATGGAGGACAGGGAGTCCTGGCGTGCTATGGTCCATGGAGTTGAAAGAGTCAGATATGACTTAGCGACTGAACAACAACAACTGTAACGCTGGGTTTCTGTGGGAGCTCAGTGGTAAAGAATCCACCTGCCAGTGCAGGAGAGGCGGGTTCCGTCCCTGGGTCAGGAAGATTCCTTGGAGAAGGAAATGGCAACCCACTTTAGTATTCTTGCCTGAAGAATCCCATGGACACAGAAGCCTGGCAGGCTACAGTCCATGGGGTTCCAAGAGTCGGACATGACTTAGTGACTAAACCATTACCACCAGTGGCTTGGAAACAGTAAGTAAATTAAGCTCAACTAAAAAATAATAAATATTTCTGTGGGCAAACTGTTAACATAAGTCACATTACTTCTATAAACTTTGATGTTTCTCTTGCTTTTTAACTCTGTCACTGTCATAAATAGAGAAGCACTGTGCTTTTTGAGTAGAGGAACACTTAGCTTTTTGTATGACAGAATCAAAATAATAAAGTGTCTAAAGCGTGAGTGTTGCTTCCCTTCTTTGTTTCACAGCAATTTGCTATGATTTGGGGCTGAAGGTAATTGGTAAATGAAATGGTTGGTGATAAAAAATTTCCTTGAGAAAGATGTGCACTATATAAGCTGTGTGTTTTGTTCAGACAGCCATGAAAATAGAACTTTTCTGAAGAATCACATTGTGCTTGGCATTAAGGAAATAGCTCTGCATGCATCAGTGAAAGAAGTCATTAAGAGTCCAACTGGCAGTAGCAGCATTCATTGGGATTCTGGAGGAAACTGCCATCTGTACTTTGTGAATGGTGCAGGATGCAAAATGTTGTTCTTCTATGGGATGCAGCATGTCCTGGCATTGCCTCTATGATGCTTCCTTTCTTTCTGTGTTAGTGATACAAGTGTATCTCAAACTAGTCTGGGCATTAGAATTATTTGAACTTATTTTTTAAAATACAGAATTATAGTATATTCAGTATTTTGTAATGGCCTATAATGAAACAGAATTTGAAAAAATAATATATGTCATATATATATAATTGAATCAATTTGCAGTACTCTTGAGACTAGTTATTGTAGTTTTACAACAGAGTGTTATAAATCAACCATACTTCAAAATATAATCGTAGTATTCATCATGCATGCATGCATGCTAGGTCAGTTCAGGCATGTCCAACTCTTTGCAACCCTGTGGACTAGGGAATCAGAATTCTCATGGAAAGAATTCTATATGTAACTCTGAAGCAGTCAGCTGGTTATTGGTTTAAAGGTGGGCTTTGATGATTGATATATTGCTCAAGAATCAAAAGTTGAACACGAAGAGTTTCAAATATGAATCCTCTGTCTAGTAGCCATTGGGATTGGAAATTAATTGCTATTCCTTGACCTCAGTTTCCTTATTTATAAGTGGGGCAAATAAGCCTGCTGAAGGTGCTGATATGAGGATTAATTGTAATCTCTGTATCAGTTACTTGGGCCTTTGCCTGGCATTGCAGTTCATTCATTAGTGGAAGCTGTAGCAATCGCCATCATATTTATGTATTATATTCAGGAACATTTTATGCTGTATGTGGCAGAATCAAAGCATAATTGTAGGATGATAATACATTTTGCATCAGGCACAATATAATATCACATATAGACTTCTTTTGCTTACATGCATCTCCATTCCCAGCTCTCAAAAGTCTGTGGCCCTGTGTTCACTGTGTATTTTGGCATGAAGCCCATGGTGGTTTTGCATGGATACGAAGCCCTGCAGGAAGCACTGATTGATCTGGGAGAGGAGTTTTCTGGAAGATACAGTTTCCCAGTGAATGAGAAAACTAGAAAAGGACATGGTAGGTGTGCATGTGCGCGTGCTCTGGATTGGCAATAGGAGTGAAACTGAAAGTCGCTCGATCATGTCCAACTCTTTGTGACCCCATGGACTGCAGAGTTCATGGAATTCTTCAGGCCAGAATATCAGAGTGGGTATCTGAATATCTTCCCAACCCAGGGATAGAACCCAGGTCTTCTGCATTGCAGGTGGATTCTTTACCAGCTGAGTCACAAGAGAAGCCCAAGAACACTGGAGTGGGTAACCTATCACTTCTCCAGTGGATCTTCCCAACCCAGGGATTGAACCCTTGTCTCCCGCATTGCAGGTGGATTCTTTACCAATTGAGCTATCAGGGAAGCCCCAGGCAATAGGGGTTAAGTTC
>NW_011494744.1:158331-172423 GCF_000754665.1 Bison bison bison | reverse complement strand
CCTTCAGAATGGACTGGTTGGATCTCCTTGCAGTCCAAGGGACTCTCAAGAGTCCAACACCACAGTTCAAAAGCATCAATTCTTCAGCGCTCAGCCTTCTTCACAGTCCAACTCTCACATCCATACATGACCACAGGAAAAACCATAGCCTTGACTAGATGAATCTTTGTTGGCACAGTAATGTCTCTGCTTTTGAATATGCTATCTAGGTTGGTCATAACTTTCCTTCCAAGGAGTAAGCATCTTTTAATTTTGGTTGGGAGGATGGAAAAGAGGGATTTGAGGAGCATTCCATCAGAGCTGGATCCACCAGAAAGGCTGCCAACTGTCAGCTCACTCCTCTTTCCCTACTAGTTTCTGTTTCTTTTCCTGGTGTAGGAATCCTCTTCAGCAATGGGAAGAATTGGAAAGAGACCCAGTACTTTTCCCTCATGATCCTGCAGAATTTGGGGATGGGGAAGAGGAACATTGAGAACCGTGTTCAAGAGGAAGTGTGCTGCCTTGTGGAGGAGTTGAGAAAAACCAATGGTGGGTAATGCTGTATTCTGTAACTATGACCTTAACACACTGCTCTCTTCTCCAGTGACATCCTTGGAAGCATTTCAGGAGTGGCCACATCTTTCCTATGGATCATGATTGCAGCCCTTCTTTGAAAGGGAGGGGTGTGAAGAAGAGGAAGCCAAGGGAGCTTTTGTGTAGCCATGCTGATTGTCGTATGTACACCCATGATTGTGCACACAGTGTGGGTTTAAAGGTCATTTAATTATACTTTCTCCTGAACTTTGTTTTCACGTCACAAATCACAAAGAATAGTTTCAAATCATTTCCTGGAAAACTCAGAGAACAATATTTTTCATTGCATAAATATAGGTTGTCTATTTCAGAGGCTTTCAACAGGGAATACTTGTTAACTTGACAGGGTGGGGATGACCTCCACATACCCTTATGGAGCATGAAACAAATGTCATGTGCATTCACTTAATTGAACGAGATTTATATGTTCAGCCTCACAGAAATGGCTGAGAGTATGTGCAGGGCCCAAAGCTACACTTCTGACTGATAGAATTGTTCTGGTCACACTTTCTAGAAAATATCAGCATTCTTATTGAAAGGTTGCTACTGCAAACTGTGTGTTAGGCCAGGATTCATGACCTCCAGAGGAGAATTTTGACCTGGGGTCAGACAAGGCTTGACTACTTGGAGCTTTTGCATAGCAGACTTCTAGAGATAGGGAAAGTATAATAGAGATAGGGAAAGCTTCTGACATAGACATCAGAAGGGGACAGAAAGAGTGCCCCCTTGCAAGTTTTTAGCAAGGTGTTTTATGCGGGAGGAGAAGGAGACAACAGAGGATGAGATGGTTGGATGGCATCACTGACTCAATGGACATGAGTTTGAGTAAACTGCAGGAGTTGGTGACGGACAGGGAGGCCTGGCGTGCCACAGTCCATGAGGTCGCAAAGAGTTGGACATGACTGAGCAACTGAACTGAACTGAACTGACTTTATGCCTGTTAGAAAGCTATTTATCAGATAAGAGAGACATCTCAAGGCTGAGGGAGTTTCACCAGGCCCCTCTTCCACAGTATGCATTTTTGACATAGGATGGCATGACGCGTATAATCCCTCGGCCATAAAACAATTGACTAGGAATACTAGCTTGTTGAGCCATTATCAGCCCAAGGTTTGAGAAAAGAAAAAAATTTAGACTTGGGCAGAACCATTTTGAAGAAAGGCAGATTCCAAAACATAGTTTCTCTAACATAGCTTAAGAAGATCATTTCCATAAGAAAAAGGCACCAGTTAGCTCAAGGCAGAACCAGGTATGCCAACACAGAATTAAAAGAAGCCTCTTTTAATTTTGTGTCAGTCTGTCAGTCAATTCAGTAGCTCAGTCATGTCTGACTCTTTGCGACCCCATGAACCGCAGCACGCCAGGCCTCCCTGTCCAACTCCTGGAGTTTACTCAGACTCACCTCCATTGAGTTGGTGATGTCATCCAACCATCTCATCCTCCATTGTCCCCTTCTCTTCCTGCCTTCAATCTTTCCCAGCATCAGGATCTTTTGAAATGACTCAGTTCTTCGCATCAGGCAGCCAAAGTATTGGAGTTTCAGCTTCAGCATCAGTCCTTTCAGTGAACATTCAGGACTGATTTCCTTTAGAATGGACTGGTTGGATCTCCTTGCAGTCCAAGGGACTCTCAAGGGTCTTCTCCAATACCACAGTTCAAAAGCATCAATTCTTCAGTGCTCAGCTTTCTTTATAGTCCAACTCTCACATCCATACATGACTATTGGAAAAACCATAACTTTGATTAGGTGGACTTTTGTTGGCAAGGTAATGTCTTTGCTTTTTAATATGCTGTCTAGGTTGGTCATAACTTTTCTTCCAAGGAGCAAGCGTCTTTTAATTTCATGGCTGCAATCACCATCTGCAGTGATTTTGGAGCTCCCCCCAAAAAAGTCTGTCACTGTTTCCACATCTATTTGCCATGAAGTGATGGGACCAGATGCCATGATCTTAGTTTTCTGGATGTTGTGTAGAGAGGGAAAAAAACGTTTGCCACTTGCAGTTTATTTCTTCCTGCCGCTTGGGGTCCTCTGGTCTTCCTACCTGTTGTGAAAGTGAAAGTCACTCAGTCATGTCCAACTCTTGGCTATCCCGTGGACTATGCAGTCCATGGCATTCTCCAGCCCAGAATACTGAAGTGGGTAGCCTTTCCCCTCTCCAGGGGATTTTCTCAACCCAGGGATAGAACCCAGGTCTCCCACATTGCAGGTGGATTCTTTACCAGCTGAGCCACAAGGGAAGCCCAAGAATACTGGAGAGGGTAGCCTGTTCCTTCTCCAGAGGATCTTCCCAACCCAGGAATTGAACTGGGGTCTCCTGCATTGCAGGTGGATTCTTTACCAACTGAGCTATGAGAGAAGTTACCCTCTCATTTCCTGTTTTCAATACTCACTGTATTGATATATATGTTTTGAATAAATATTTGCTATGTCATAATTCTCCAAAAACACCATTATAAAATGTTTTATTTAACTAGATTTCAACATTATCAACACCTGCTTATCTGTCTTCTCTAAATCCAATTTGATTATCTTTTCAACTTGCAAACTTTGCCCAATCTTTACTGAATTTTGGTAACAAATATGTGGTAATTATTTACTTCCCACAACCAGATGTAGTAACCTGTAAAGTGTTTGTCACATTGAGTCTAATTTTAAGCTTATATTACAAATTCCACTATTTGAAAATTCTTTATTCTGTATTAAGTGAAACAAAAGACACCAAATCAGATTTTACCTGTGACTCACATATAGATAAAGAAATACCCATGGCTTTTCCAAGTTACCTCTGCCAGTCTAGCTAAAATAAATGTAGTTTTAAAACTTAGAGCCCTGGGATGTCTAAAGGAGCCTGGCATAGAAGCTGCAAGCTACATATTTCTTTAATCTATGTCCTACCATTTCTTCCCAACACCTTTCAAAAATTTATAGTAAAAAACACCTGAGATCTGCCATCTTAACAAGTTATTAAGTGAATACTACAGTACTGACTATTGTTAACTATAATCATACTGTTATACAGCTGGTCTCTAGAACTTTTCATCTTTTCATGCAATAAGAAAAGAAAAAGAAATAACAGTTATACAGATTTGGAAGGAAGAAATAAAACTATTTTTGTTTGACAATAATGTGATTATATAAGTATAAAATCTCAAAGAATTAAAAAACATCTAAGAAGCAATTTTAGCGTGGTTTCAGTATTTGGTAGAGAACAGGCAATAATCAATTGCTTTCCTATTATGCTAGCAATGGACATGGACTTGGGAAAACTTTGGGAGATGGTGAGGGACAGGGAGCCCTGGGGTGCTGCAGTCCATGGGGTCAGGCATGCTGCAGTCCATGGGGTCACAAAGAGTCGGACACGACTGAGCAACTGAACAACAGCAGGAATCACACTTCAGGTGTACAAAAATGGGAGTCAGGAGGCCATTGAGAATTTGGCCAAAGAACTGTCTCTGCACCATTTAGAACTCGACGTTTCTTTTACCTGCATCAGACCCAGGGAGAGGATCAGCCCTATTCAGAGCAACACCTGCCAGTTGCACTCAGTCTCAAGGTCTCCACTTTCAACTCTGCAACCATTTTGGACCCCAGTTGATCCATACTTAATGGGAACCCTTACTTGCCAGGTCCAATTATACTTCTTAACAGACAACTTATGGAATTTTATAGGTTTTGCCCTTATAAGCCTCCCTCATTTTGTAGTCTGATGGAAGCACCATTCAACTGCTTCTTGAATCTGTCTCTCATGCTGCAGTCCTAAGAAACCCCTCAGAAACACGTTTTACTTCAGTCAGGTCTTTTCTCAAACTTTGATTAACACTGTGCATACTTATTCCATTATATTTGATAAAGACAGACTTCAAAAGGCAACAGAAAGGTTGTATCTCACGGCAACTGGGAGGTTTAAGCCATGATTTCTCAAGCCTTCCACCTAAATTCTTGAGATTGGCTCTTCCCTCAGTTACTTGAGCAAGTTTTACCTGTTTGGTGATGGAGAGGGGGAGAATCCCTAATTTTGGTTTAAACTCTTGAGAATCTGTGACCTTTTTTTCCTTGGAGTCCAGGGACATCTATTTATTGTGAAGCCTGTTACTTTGTGAACCATCAGTTGGGTGCATATTCAGAGTAATATTTTAGGGGTTTGGTTTTGTTTTTCTGAAATTATTCTTGAGGCAGCTGTGGTATATATGAGAAAGCATCACAGTGGGCATGAGAAGGTCTCAGTTTGAATCCTAGTCTTATTAATTATAAGCTATATGACATTGGACATTTCTATTCACCCAGAATCTTCCTTTCTCTCATTTGAAATATATAAAATTACAATCTCTATCTTCCAATGTTTATTTTGGTTGGGTAGACATGGGATTTCAAGGTAAAAGTCATGTACATTTAATTATATACTTATGTCTTTGGTCATTCAAGATGTTTGAATTAGGTTAGTGTTAACCAAGAATTCTAAGAATGTAGATCTGGTTGAAATCAAGAGGTGTTTGTTTGGGGTTTGTTAGGACTGTTGCCCAGGAGACAGAGATCCAAGAAGCACTTAAATTGTGTTCTTCCAGACTACAAAATGGGGAAATTTATAAAGGCAAAAAAACACAGGGATAGATAAATGTTTTGACAGGAATTAGAACTGTAGATGACAAGATGTAAGAATGCTTGTAAGCAAGAATCGGATGGGTTCAAAACAGTTATATTGTTGTGAAGCAGGTGGGAAACTTTGAAAATACAAAACTGCAGCAAGCACCTGCTAGCAGATATTGTTTTGAAATGGTTGGTGGAGTCCTTGGTTTGCCACAGTTGGGAATTCAAGCTCTTAGTAATGCAGGAACATGTCTGAACACACCCGTAATGACTGTGTGGCTTCATTTTGGAGGCCTTGTTATAGCCACCCGTTCCAGGAAACACACTCACTCAGAAGGACAATGCAGATAGTGGAGTGCAGTTTATTACACCAGCGGGCCCAAGGTAGAGTCTCCTCTCAGCCAAGGACCCCAAGCAGCATTTGTGAAAATCTTTTATACCCCATGTGTACGTGTCTGAACCCACCATCCCAATTTCCTTGAGACTTACATAAAACAAAGGAAGGGTAAATACAATCACAGTAACCTCATCATTCATGTGTTAGGTGTTCAAACAGTTATTGATTATATAAGCCTGTGGTTACATCCTGATAGATACAGAAAGAATTTATGACCTGTCTGGAGGCAGGGGTGATTAGAGTATGTATTCTCTTAGGCGATGAGTAACCTGGATGTGATCTTCAAGATTCCCCTGTCCAGAGGGGGTCTTATCCTTCTATTGTAGTTTCCATAGGCACTAAGCACAGAGTTCAGAGTCCATTGGAGAGGTGGCCGAGCATGATCAGCACAAACAGGCCTAAGATGGAGTCCAGCTCTGTCTGTTTCCTCCTTCATTCCCCTGTCTTGATGTTCTTAACTCATATTATGAGCATCATTCATAGGGATATATTGCACTCTGGCTCTCCGACTGCCAATTTGGGAGAATGACATCAACCTTTGGGTTATGAAGTTCATAATACATTGTAAAATTCAGGGTCCACAAAGCAGAACTATCGAGGCAACTATAACATTGGTAAATATAGTTTTCCACCAATTGCCTTTCACCCAAGATAGGACCGAAGTCCAGAAAGGAATATTTTCATTTGACGTTGCTTTTACCTGGTTTTTCATGTCATCTAAAGCAGTCGATACATTGCCAGATAAGTCAGGAATGTATACACAACATTCAACCTTAATTATAGCACAGGTCCTTCCTTGAGCAGCTGTGAGTATGTCCAAAGCCATCCTATTATGAATTACTGCTTTTCTCATTTGGATTTGCTCTTCATTTAAGGCTTGGATGACTTTTGTTCTATCTAGCAGGGCCTGTTTTGTGAAATTTCTCAAGGCCTCTACTTTAATCATGATATCTGTTGTCCCTATAGAGGGTACAAATAAGGCAGCAATATACTCATACCATTGAAACATGGATCTTGTCCACCTAGAATGTAAATAAGGTGGATTTACTGGGGCTTGTTGTAGGTTAGGCTTTTGTTACATTGGCATTTATATCAAATGTAACCCCGTGACCTGAGTCTATTCACTGTAGGTCTTACACCAAGAGAGCAAGGAGAGGTTATGATTGGCAAGAGAGAGGAAAAGTCTCTTTTTGTCATCCCAGAAAAGAGCAGAGTGGTTTAAAATCTCCTTGGCAGAGCAGCGACACCCACCAAGGAAGTCCATCCATCACTGACAGAGGCAGAGCCCCACATCCCCTGCAGTTGGAAGTGTTGTGGAAGTCTGCGTAGGAATGTGCCCATGAGATGAAAACATTGTCCTGAGTTGAAATGGAAGTTAAATTCAAAATCACGTTGATGAGGCCAAGCAGCAGGAGTAGATGGTGCGGCTTCATCCTGAAGGGGCTCGTCCAGGATCTTCTTTTCCTTCTTCTTAAAGATGGTCTTAGTCTTTCGAGGGTCAGCAGGGTCCCTCTGTGCAGTCCACTCAGCGTTTTTTGGGTCTGTGTGGTATGTTCTCTTCACCCTCGTATGATGGATCCAAGAGACAATACCTGCAACTTTAACTGCAGTAGGGGTAGTTAGAATAACATAAGGCCTTTCACCAAGGGGCTAGCAAATCATGTTTCCAATCTTTGACCCATACTTGGTCACCAAGCGTAAACTCATGAATCTGTTCCCCAAGGGGGAACAGCATCCTTTCTTGTACAAACTTAGTTACCCGATTTATTACCTTCAGTTCAGTTCAGTTCAGTTCAGTCGCTCAGTTGTGTCCGACTTTTTGTGATCCTATTACCTTACCCAGTTCCATCTGCTGTGAAATCCTATCCCTCCTTACCTGAGGCAAATTTGTTGACACCTGTTTTATTATGGGAGGGGGCCTCCCATATACAATTTCGTATGGAGAATAGCCTTGGGACTGTGGGGTCATCCTGAGTCTGAGCAGAGCCGTCAGAAGCAAGTCCACCCAGGAGCAGTCAGTCTCTATGATCCACTTGGAGAGTCTCTTTAATGTCTGGTTGGTTCATTCAACCATCTCAAAACTCTGGGCCTATATGCAGTGTGCAGTTTCCATTTGATGTTTAAAGTTTTGCTTACTTGTTGTACTAAATCAGCAACAAAAGCCAGGCCATTGTCTGATCCAATGTAGTAGGAAATCCAAATCTGGGAACTATTTCCCTAAGCAGGCACCAGGCTACTTCTGATGGATGCTCTTTTAGTCCAGGTAGGAAAAGCTTCTACCCATCCTGAGAACGTACATACCATGACCAGCAGGTAATGGTAGTGTCGGTGAGGTTTCATGTCAGTGAAGTCCACTCCCAGGTGTTCAAAGGGCAGCGTACTTTTCAGCCAAAAACCCAGAGGTTTTTGTCTGAATACCCGAGAGGCAGCATTAACCTGCGGGCAGGCAGCATGCCTAGGTGGGTCGCTTGGTGTGTTTGGCTTACCAGATTGTGTGCCAGCTCCTCGGTACCAATAATTTGCCACTTGGCAATTCCCACTATCCCTTTTCAGTCTTGATGGCCCCTTCCACTTTGGCTAACCTGACAGCTGTTGTCCTTGTTTTATCAGGCTAGGGTCATTGGTATATAGGACCCAACTAGGGTCTGGAACCTTGTGTCCTTCTTTAAAACAAACCCCAGATACCTTACCTTACCTTACCTTACCTTGCAGATCTGCGCCTTCTTTTTTGACACCTGGTAACATGCTTCCATCAGCAGCTGGAGCAGTGCTTTTGTCCTTTTCCAGCATTTTTTCTTGGTCTCAGCAGCCAGCAGCAGGTCATCCCCATATTGTAGGAGCCAGCATCCATACTCTTCCGGATGGAATGAGTTGAGGTCAGAAACCAAGGCTTCCCCAAAGATGGCTGGGGAGTTCTTAAACCCTTGTGGGGGAGTCCAGATGAGCTGTTGTTTGGTGCCCCTGACTGGATTTTCCCATTTAAAGGCAAAGATGGGCTGTGATGCTGGGGTGAAACATACACAGAAGAAGGCATCCTTGAGATCTAGGCGAGTATAAACTTTAGTCCTCGGCGGGAGGAGGCTAAGTAAAGTATAGGAGTTTGGAACAGTGGGGTGTAAAGTCACAGTAGCCTGGTTGACTAGCCTGAGATCCTGTACAGTCCTATAGTCCTGTCCTCCTTACTTTTTGACTGGCAGGATCGGCGTATTCCAAGCCGACTGGCACTCTACTAGAATGCCCACTTGTTTTAATCTATTGATGTGGGGCAGTATGCCGGCCCAGGCCCCTATTGGTAGCGGGTACTGGTGCTTTCTAACCGGAATGGTGCCTGGTTTGAGTTCTATTATCACTGGGGCTTGATGTTTAGCCAGCCTGGGGGGAGAGGGGGGTTGTCTTCCTCCCAGACCTCAGGGAATAATTGAGTTAGCTCGCTCTCATGCTCTTCCAGCCCACCTGGTTCTTCCTTAGGAGGATCATGCAACCTCCACTCATCTTGGGGTGGTATTGAGAGAGAGAGCAAATAAGTCATAGTGTCCATCTGGAAGGTGGGCCTCTCCTCAGGGGAGAAAGTCACTTGTGCTCCTAGTTTGGAGAGCAAGTCTCTTCCCAACAGGGGTACTGGGCACTCAGGAATGTAGAGGAATTCATGAATCACTTTGTGCCCCTCCCATCTGACATTTTCTGGGCTGGCAAAACGATTTAATCATCGCTTCTCCTGATACACCAGTTAAGCGGTAGTCTTTTTGGAGAGTGGTGCCACAGGTTTTGTTACTACCGACAGTTCTGCTTCTGTATCCACCATGAAGTCAATGTTTTGGTCCCCCACTTTTAAGGTTACCATGGGCTCTTGGGGACCTTATATCTCTGAGCCCTGGCAGCCCTATTTAATTTCCAAGTGAGCAAGCCCCACAACTGCGGGAGCTTCCTCTTCCTTCCTTGCCTTAGGGCATTCATTCTTCCAGTGGCCAAAAGCTTGGCACCAGGCACACTGGTTTGGCTGTAACGGGGCCTGGGGCCTCCATTTGGACTGGTTGAAGGACTGTCCTGTCCCTGGGGCAGAGGAGGTTTTCCGGAGGGCCCGAGATAGACTTTCCCAGAGCAGCAGCTAGCATTGTAAATTTCTTGTCTGTTCTCTTTCGTTCCCTCCAGCTCTCTGGCAGAGTACAGTCTCTGCTTACTTCCAACGTCTCCCTCCGCTTCTTGTCAGTACTCACCAGGAGAGGCGGGTATAGCTTGGGCGGTTCGGCTGGAGCCGGATCCTGGAAGTGTTGGGCAGAGGTTTCTGTCACCGGGATTGGAGCCTGCCGAGGTGGTGGCTCTACGACCTCAGGGAGAGCTGGTGGAGGAGCAGCGGCTGCTGCAGGTTTTCACCTGGCCCTGGATTGGGCAGTAAGGTGGCCTCGGTCCTGGTGGAGCACTGAGGCAGGAGCGTCATTATCCAGTATGGGGGAGGGGTCAGGTTGTCCCCGTCCAAATCCTGTAGAATTTCCTTTTTTATCATCAGTCATTTTTTGTCATATTTTCCCCTTTCTCTTCTGGATACAGAACCTTGTCCAAGTAGGAGGGTCTTGAGCTAATCCTAGCCATGAGTCTATATATGGATATTGATCCAGGTGTCCTGGCTCTCCTGTGACTACTGTATAGACTGCTTCCACTATTTTTAAGTTCATGGTGTTCTCTGGTGGCCATCCTACTCCCATAGAGGGCCATTTGCCCTCATAGAGTATTTGGAGGCGGTTAGGCTTCATCTTCACCCCATAGTCTCCTCCTAATCCCTTCTTAAAATTTTTAATCATGCACTCCAATACAGTTGGCTTAGATTCACTTCCTCCTATCTTGCTTACTTTCTCAGATCTTCTTCTACTTTTCCTTTTCGTTCTGTCTACGAAGTTCTCAGTACCCTATGTACTTCTGATAATTCCACTCAATGACACTTAAATTGCCATTCTGCCTCCTTCCTAATTGGGGTGAGAAGAGCCTTACCTGCCAGATCCCAGAGGGAGAAGGGGGATTGGCATGCCTTCACCTGCCAGTCAGCACAGCCGAACCAGAACACCAAGTGGTCCAAGACTGTTTCTCCCTTAAAGTCCGTTCTGCTTTGGTGGGCTTGATCAGGTGCAGATGAAAACACAGATGGGTTAAATATCCCATGTCCTAGGCCATCTCTGGAAAAGCCAATTCATACTCACTTATGTATCCCCCTCTTCTAGCCTAACAATTCTGGGGGGGGGGGGTCAAGAATTTCACAGCAAATGGGACACCTCCTGGGGGAGAGCAGAATATGAGCATACAAGGACCAGTTTCCTATCCTAAAAATCCCCTGGCGATCGCTGGTAATAACTTTCCCTGAGATGGCGTGGACACACCTCCTAAATGACCTTCACAAATTTCCTTCCCAAACCCTAGCACGCTTGTCGACCTGTGTACCAAGCAATCGCTGCTGCCTGCCTACTGCAGGCCCCTGTGGGTCCGTGCCCCTTCTAGTCCCTCCCAGGGAGGTGATCAGGTCCCCTCTTTCACCCTGCCGGGTGGGTTCCTCCTCATCTGAGCACTCAGTTCCCTTGCTGCAGTTCACTACCTGCCAAAGTGAAGAAACTGGGGGTTGAAAGGCTGAATTCTTCCAGAGGGGCGAGGCGCCTTCCCCCCTGTAGGAGATTCAAGCCACAAAGCCTCAGGGTAGCCTCAAATGAGACCTGTCTCCTCAAAGCGAGGAGGTTCCCGGCCAATGCAGCAAATGTTATAGCCATACGTTCCGGGAAACAAACTCACTCAGAAGGGCAATGCAGATAGTGGAGTGCAGTTTATTACACCGGCGGGCCCAAGGCAGAGTCTCCTCTTAGCCAAGGACCCTGACCAGCATTTGTGAAAATCTTTTATACCCCATGTGTACGTGTCTGAACCCACCACCCCAATTTCCTTGAGACTTACATAAAACAAAGAAAGGGTAAACACAATCACAGTAACCCCATCATCCATGTGTTAGGTGTTCAAACAGTTAATGATCAATAAGCCTGCAGTTACATCCTGATAGATACAGAAAGAATTTATGACCTGTCCGGAGGCAGGGGTGATTAGAGTATGTTTTCTCTTAGGCGATGAGTAACCTGGATGTGAACTTCAAGATTCCCCTGTCCAGAGGGGGTCTTATCCTTCCATTGTAGTTTCCATAGGCACTAAGCACAGAGTTCAGAGTCCATTGGAGAGGTGGCCGAGCTTCATCAGCATGAACAGGCCTAAGATGGAGTCCAGCTCTGTCTGTTTCCTCCTTCAGCCTGAACCATAGTTACTGTATTTTGATTTTTAAATGATCTTAAATATATCACCGTTAACTATTTTATACATAGGCAAATGTAATATGAGTACAGTACATTGAAATATTTTAAAATCTTTCATTTTCAAGGACAGAGTATCCTAGTGTTGGATATAATACTACAAGATTAATACTCTATCCTGCACTTTGTGTTCGATTCAGAAATCACAAAGGATAGTTCTGAGTCATTTCCTAAAAGATTTAGAGAACAATGTCTTTTCTATAGCAACTGAACAGGGTGGGAATGACCCTTATGGGTCATGAAACATTGATATTTGTTTTCACTTAATTGGACAGTTTTTATATGTACAGCCTCACAGACATGTCTGAGAGTCACTTCAGGGCCCAGGCCTATAATTCTGGCAAATAGTAATGACATCTAGGGGTTTTAATCATTTAGGTATATCTTATTGCAGTTCTCAATTATGACTTCTCTGTAAATGCAGCACTTTAAAAAATAACTTTACTGTATGTTTGCCTTTGGCAGTGAGCTTTTTCCATTGTAAGTTTTCTGTTTCTAGTTGTAGCCTTTCCCTTAGAAAAGTCTCTACTATTTCTTGTAATGCTGATTTGGTGGTGCTGAAATTGTTTTGCCTTTGCTTATCTGTGAAATTTTTGAGTCTTTATAAATCTGGTAGAGTACTCTTGGATGTGGGTTCTTTCTTTTCATCACATTAAAAAAAAATTGAGTGTATCATGACACTTTCTTCTAGCTTGCAGAATTTCTGTTGAAAAGTCAGCTGACAGTGTAATGAGGTTGGTGTAAGGTACAAGTACTAATACCAATATTTGGAGAAGACAGAATTGATGATTTTATGACTCAATCAAATTTACAGGTTACAAAACTAAACTTTTCTGACACCCATTTTAGTCAACCAGTTTAGTAATTATTAACCAAATAAATATATTTAGAAATGTAGTAACTGGGATGAGTCACAAAATATTGAATCAAGGTTCATACTCAGTATGTGGTGACCCTGGTGAACTGAATGGTTGCTTGTGGGGAAACAGTGGCTGACTTTATTTTTCTGGGCTCCAAAATCACTGCAGATGGTGATTGCAGACATGAAATTAAAAGATGCTTGATCCTTGGAAGGAAAGTTATGACCAACTTAGACAGCATATTAAAAAGCAGAGACATTACTTTGTCAACAAAGGTCCATCTAGTCAAGGCTATGGTTTTCTGTCCATGTCAGGCAAAGGTAATTGAAAGAGTAAAGAGATATCATCGGTGTGAAAATCTTCTCTTACATGGTGAATAAAACATGAATCTATGCAAACATGAGGGATAAAACATTTTGTAATTAGTTCCTGACAAAAATTTATTTCTCCCTACTAAAAGATCTTAGAAATAACTGCACTAATCAATGTAAACATATATGATATCTTTGTAGAACGTGTGATGGTAAAACACTGCCATTAGTGATCTAGTGATGTTTATCCTTCCAGTGATATTTAGATCTTCATGACCCTAATTCTCATCTCCTGTTTGGGTCTGTGTGTACTGGTGGTTCAGTGCTGCGGGTCTGTTTAATGAAGCCCGTGCCTCTGATCCTCCAATGAATCCACACTGTTGTTCTGGGTAAAATCTCTCTTCCTTGCTCTTGATGACAAACTGAAATTATAATGGAGTAATCACAGTTCAGACATACAAAAATGAAGTCAGGAGGCTATTGAGGATCTAGTCTCAAGCTTATCTTTGTACCTCTGAGAACTTGATTTTTCTTTGACCTGTATGAGACCCAAGGACAGGATAAGCTCTACTTAAAGCAATACCTGACAGTTGCAGTGTTATGTTCTCAAGGTCTCCCCTTTTAACAGTGCGACAATTTTGGACCCCAACCATTGCTTACTTAACAGGAACTCTTACTTGCCATATCCAACTATGATTCTTGACAATTCACGGAATGCTGGGAGTTTTGCCTTTATAAACCTCTACCCAAAGAAAGGCAATGCCAAAGAATGCTCAAACTACCTCACAATTGCACTCATCTCACACACTAGTAAAGTAATGCTCAAAATTCTCCAAGCCAGGCTTCAGCAATACGTGAACCGTGAACTTCCTGATGTTCAAGCTGGTTTTAGAAAAGGCAGAGGAACCAGAGATCAAATTGCCAACATCTGCTGGATCATGGAAAAAGCAAGAGAGTTCCAGAAAAACATCTATTTCTGCTTTATTAACTATGCCAAAGCCTTTGACTGTGTGGATCACAATAAACTGTGGACC
>NW_011494744.1:145343-158231 GCF_000754665.1 Bison bison bison | reverse complement strand
CTGACTTTATTTTTCTGGGCTCCAAAATCACTGCAGATGGTGATTGCAGACATGAAATTAAAAGATACTTTCTCCTTGGAAGGAAAGTTATGACCAACTTAGATAGCATATTCAAAAGTAGAGACATTACTTTGCCAACAAATGTTCGTCTAGTCAAGGCTATGGTTTTTCCTGTGGTCATGTATGGATGTGAGAGTTGGACTGTGAAGAAGGCTGAGCACCGAAGAATTGATGCTTTTGAACTGTGGTGTTGGAGAAGACTCTTGAGAGTCCCTTGGACTGCAAGGAGATCCAACCAGTCCATTCTGAAGGAGATCAGCCCAGGGGTTTCTTTGGAAGGAATGCTGCAAAAGCTGAAACTCCAGTACTTTGGCCACCTCATGCGAAGAGTTGACTCATTGGAAAAGACTCTGATGCTGGGAGGGATTGGGGGCAGGAGGAGAAGGGGATGACAGAGGATGAGATGGCTGGATGGCATCACTGACTCGATGGATGTGAGTCTGAGTGAACTTCGGGTATTGGTGATGGACAGGGAGGCCTGGCATGCTGGGATTCTTGGGGTCGCAAAGAGTCAGACATGACTGGGCGACTGAACTGAACTGAACTGGACCCTCAAAAGAGCTATGAGACAGAAATTACAGAAGCTATCATTGAAATGGGGAGTCATCTCTTTAATGCCATGGACATAAAAAAGATAAGGAAAGAGTATTCTGAATGGCTCTATGTCCACCAATTCGATGACTTAATTGAAACAGGTCAATATCTTAAGTACACAGTCTGGCAAAATGTACACAAGGAATAACATCTGTAACGTGACATTATAGGAAGTGCTAAACTACACTTTACCCTGTGGCCATATTGATTCAAAGCAACATGAATAAATTCTCTTTGTAAAATAACCATCTGGAAGCTAGTAGAAAGATTTCTGTACTCTTAGTGGGTGTGAATTCAGCTACATCAAAGCCAGAAGGAAAGACAAGGACAGAGTCTCACAAATTCAACAGCAAATTAGAAGGACTATACATCATAGCTATTCAGGATTTATCCCTGTCATGCAGGACTGCTTCAACATACAAAATTCAAACAATGTGATCTACAACATTGCCACAACAAAGAATAAAAACCACATGATTTTCTCAACAGATGTAGTAAAAGCATTTGACAGCATTCAACAAGCTTTCATTACAAAAACACTCAACAGACTAGAAATAATAAGTCCATATGAAAACCAATACTAAGAATCATAGATTTCAAAAAGCTGAAAACTCTTTCTCTAAGCCCTGGAGCAAGGAAGGATGTCCACTCTCACCACTGATACCTGACATAATATTAGAAATCATGGTTAGAGAAATGAGAAAAAGAAGTAAAAGGCATTCAAATCAGAAGGAAGAACTAATATCTGTTCACAGATGACATGATCTTTTATGAAGAAACCATAAAGATTCCATGATTAGATCCTGTTAAGAACTAATAAATGAAATAATTGAGTACATTTGCAGAACATAAGGTGGTCAACATGCAAAAATCAGTTGCTTTTCTATATACTAATAATAAACTATGTGTTAATTAGAAATACAATACCATCTGTAGTAGCAAGGAAAATATCAAAAAGTTAAGAATAACTTAACTAAGGAAATGAAAGCCTGTACACCAAGCCATGTAAAACATTTCTGAAAGAAATTTTAAAAGACACAAAGAAATAGAAAGATATTCCATGTTCATAGGTTGGAAGAGTTAATATTGTTAAAGTGTCCATACTACCCCAAATCATCTAATATTCCATGTAGTATGAATCAAAATCCTAATGACATTTTATACAAAAATAGAAATAATCCTAAAATTCATGTGGAACCACAAGGCTCCAAATGGCCAATGCAATCTTGAAAAAGAAGGACAGAGCTGGAGGCATCACACTTTCTGATTTTAAATATATTAAAAAGGTGATTAAACAGTTTTGTACTAACTTAAAAATAGACACAGAGCAATACAATAGTATAGAGAGCTCAGAAATGAATCCAAGTTTACAGAGTCATGTGATCATGGTCTAGTATGCCAAGACTACCCCGTGCGGAAAAAGTCTCTTCTACGAATAATGGAGGAAAAATAGATACTCATGTGCAAAAGAATTAAATTGGACCCTTATTTTACACCAGAGAGAAAAGTCAACTAAAAATAGATTAAAGACCAAGTATAAGACCTGAAACTATAAAACTTTTAGAAGATAACACAGGGTATGATCTCCATGACATTGATTCTGACAATGATTTCATGCTTATGACACAGGCAGCAAAAGTAATTTTAGACAAGTGGGACAATAAAAACAAAAGTCTACACAGAAAGCAAAAACAGTCGAAAAGGTTAAAAGACAACATACAGAACAGGAGAAAAATATCTGCAAGTCATATCTGATAAGGGGTTAATCCCCAAAATATATAGAAACTCTTAAAACTCAATAGTAAAAGTTAGAAAACCTATTACCCCAATTTAAATATGGGCAAAGGGCTAGAAGAGCCATCAGTTCAGTTCAGCTCAGTCGCTCAATCGTGTCTGACTCTTTGTGACCCCATGAATTGCAGCACGCCAGGCCTCCCTGTCCATTACCAACTCCCGGAGTTCACTCAGACTCACGTCCATCGAGTCAGTGATGCCATCCAGCCATTTCATCCTCTGTTGTCCCCTTCTCCTCCTGCCCCCAATCCCTCCCAGCATCAGAGTCTTTTCCAATGAGTCAGCTCTTCGCATGAGGCGGCCAAAGTACTGGAGTTTCAGCTTTAGCATCATACCTCTAAAGAAAAACAAGAATGGCAAGCAGGTGTGTGAAAAAGTGCTCAACATCCGTAATCTTCAGAGAATTCAAATCAAAACCAGAATGAGATAGCTTCTTATATCTGTTAGGCTAAATATTTTAAGAAAGAAAAAAAGTGTTGGCAAGGATTTGAAGAAATTGAAATCCTTGTATACCATTGGTGAAAAGACAAAATGTTGCAGCTTCTATGGGAAACAGAAGAGAGGTAAATCAAAAAACTAAAAATGAAATTACCACATGACCTAGCAATCCCATTTTGGACTATTTAATAAAAGAAGTGAAATCATGATGCTCAGGAGATATTACACACCCATGTTCAAGTTGGCATTATTCACTCTAGACAGATGTGGAAAATCCTCAATGGCCATCAGTGAATGGATGGGAGAAATGTGGTATTTAACAAATGAATGTGTATGCAAAGCTGAAACAGACTCACAGACATATTAAACAAACCAGTGGTTTTCAAAGGGGACAGGGAAGTGGACATGGATAAATTGTTGGTTGGGGTTAAGAGATATAAACTAGTACAAATAAAATATGTAAGCAACAAGAATATATTGTGTGGGCTTTCTGGTGGCTCAGCGGTAAAAAGCTGACTGCAATGCAGGAGAAATAGGTTGTATCCTCAGGTGGGGACTGTCTGCTGGGGAAGGAAATGGCAACCCACTCCAGAATTCTTGCGTGAAAAATAACATGAACAGAAGAGCCTGGCAACCTACAGTCTCAAGGCTGTAGCCTTGGATGTGACTTAGCAAATAAACAACAACCATAATAGAATGTATGACATAAGGGTTTAAACTTTAGTAAACCATTGGACTTTGGTTGATATTGCTGGATCAGAGTTGGTTCATTGAGACAAATGCACCACACTGGTGAGGGTTATTGATAGGAGAGGCTTTGTGGGTATAGGATGAGATATGTGGGAATTGAATACATGTTGCCCAGTTTTGTGTGAACTTAGAATTTCTTCAAAAATAACTTATTATTTAAAAGAAAAATATACAAAAATAGTTTTAGAATAGCTCCATTCTACAACTCTTGCCAAGACAAGGTGCATTCCTCTTTGGTTGTGGAGGCTTTAATGCTGATGCCCTCCTGGTCATTTGGACATCAATAGGAATTCCATTAGATGTGTGATATTACTAAACTGAGAGTCAAAAATGCTGAATTCTCAGATAAGGTCTTGTACTCATGAATTGGTGGTAATTAAACTCACTAAGACATACATTGTTCACTTGAAAAAATAAAGATCAGATTAGCTGATCCTAGATTTCCAATTATTTGTCATTCTTTCATTCCATATAAAGAAGAGCCTTTCAGAAATCCTAGCAGGAAGATGGAGGTACAGAGCAAGACACTCCTTACTCAAGGAATGAAATAGTTGCCAAAGGAGCATGACTGAGCTTATTTTATTCAGAATAAACTGCTGTGCTTCTATTAGTGTGAGAGGCAAACGAGTTGTTTGTTGTTGTTCAGTTGCTAAGTCTCATATAACTAATTGCGACCCTATGGACTGCAGCATGCCAGGCTTTACTGTCCTTCACTATCTCCTGGAGTTTGAACAAACTCATGTCCATTGAGTCAATGATGCCATCCAAGCACCTCATCCTCTGTCGCCCACTTCTCCCCCTGACCTCAAGCTTTCCCAGCATCAGGGTTTTTTTCCAATGAGTTGGCTCTTCCCATCTGGTGGCCAAAGTATTGGAGCATCAGTCCTTCCGATGAATATTCAGGATTGATTTCTTTGGAATTGACTGGTCTGATCTCCTTGCAGTCCAAGGGACTCTTCTCCAGCATTCGGTTTGAAAGCATCAATTCTTTGGTGCTCAGACTTCTTTATGGTCTAACTCTCAAATCCATACATGACTACAGGAAAAGCCATAGCTTTGACTAGACAGAATTTTTTAAAGAAGTGATGTCTCTGCTTTTTTAGTATGCTGTCTAGGTTTGTCATAGGTTTCCTTCCAAGGAGAAAGCATCTTTTAAATTTATGACTTGAGTCACGATCCACATTGACTTTGGAGCCCAAGAAAATATTATCTGCCACTGTTTCCACTTCCCCCCCCTCTATTTGCCATGAAATGATGGGATCGGATGCTATGATCTTAGTTTTTTGAATGCTGAGTTTTAAGGCAGTCTCTTCACTCTCCTCTTTCACCGTCATCTAGAGACTCTTTAGTTTTTCTTTACTTTCTGCCATTAGAGCAGTATCATCTGTGTATCTGAGGCTATTGATATTTCTACAGCAATCTTGATTCCAGCTTGTGATTTCATCCAATTTGGTATTTCATATGATGTCCTCAGTAGAGATGTTAAATAAGCAGGGTGACAATGCACAGCCTTGACACATTCCTTTCCCAATTTTCAAATATAGCAGTAATGTACATTGTGAGTATATTTTATGGAAAGTGAGATACATTATAACAATGCTATTAGTAAGGGGAGAGAGAACTTAGATATACTTTGTTACAAGGTACTTGTACTTCATATGAAATAGTACTGGATTATTTTTAAATGGACTTGAATTAATTGTATTTTGAAAATTCTAGGGAAACCATCAAACAGAAGTAATAAAACAGGTGTAAGTAAAAAGAAAATTGAGAAGGTGAGAGGTGTCAGCTGCTTGGTGACTTAAAACGTTCCTCCTTTCTCTTCCCTCTTTAACAACAACCAATGAGAGATCTTTGCCAGCAAAGGTCCATTTGTGCATGTATGTGTACTAAGTCGCTTCAGTCATGTCAGACTCTGTGAGACCCTGTGAACTCTAGCTCGCCAGGCTTCTGTGTCCATGGGATTCTCCGGGCAAGAATACTGGAGTAGATTGCCATGCCCTCCTCCAGGGGATCTTCCTGACCCAGAGATCAAACCTGCATCTTTTATGTCTCCTGCATTGGCAGGTGGGTTCTTTACCACTAGCACCACCTGAGAAGCCCCAAGGTCCCTATAGTCAAAAATATGGTTTTTCCAGTATGTATGTATGTATGTATGTTTCCAGTAGTATGTATGGATGTGAGATTGGGCCATAAAGAAGGCTGAGCACTGAAAACTTGATGCTTTCAAACTGTGGTGGTAGAGAAGACTCTTGAGAATCCCTTGGACAGCAAAGAGGTCATACTAGTCAATCCTAAAGGAAATCTACCCTGAATATTCAGGGGAAGGACTGATGCTGAAGCTGAAGCTCCAATACTTTGGCCACCTGATGTGAAAAGCTGACTCATTGGAAAATACCCTAATACTATGAAAGATTGAGTGCAAAATGAGAAGGTGGCAGCAGCAGAAGAGATGCTTAGACAGTATCACTGACTCAATGGTCATGAATTTTAGCAACTCCAGAGATAGTGGACTGGCATGATGCAGTCCATGGGATCAAAAGAGTTGGACAACACTGAACAGCTGAACGACAACAATTAGAGATTTATCTATGAGTAAAATGCTTCAGTGGGAGCAGTGGGGCCACTTGTGCACCTGAAAATGGACAGACAGATCTCAGTAAGGGCTGGAGATGCAAAGGGGTTGGTGAAATTGCCCAATGACCTCTTCCTGCCATCAGGGTAGAAACATGGAGAGTGCTGACCTTGGCAGATATCCACACATGAGAGGGAATTTCTAGAAGTCTAGCATGTCTGAAGGACAATTCCAGTGTAGCATCAGAGCAAGAAGAATATGAATTTAGATGCAGTAGAGAGAGAAGAACGCCACAGACCCCTCCCCTCACCCCACTATCAGGGACTGAGCTGTGTGCTGGCAGCATCCTCTCCTGTGGAGGAGATGGAAAGCAGTGAGTGAGTGCCTGGTCACCTTAGTTGTGTGGGTTGCAGCTGGAGAAGCTCATTTCTTTCTAGCAGCAACCACAGTACTACAGCAGGACCCCCATGACTGGGCCAGAGAGGAGAAAGTGAATGCAGTAGATAAGAATTTCAGAGGACGTTAGGGGGGATGCAGTCCTGCTGACTCTTTATGACTCCAGCAGGGAGTCTGTTCACAAGCCTCTGCTATTTTCTGGAAAGCAAAAAAGAGGTTTCTAGCAGCAAGTCTGGTTAGTTTTAAAAAGAGAAAACTAAAAAGATTAAGAATTCTGCTGTAAGAGAGAGCAAGAAAGAGTGTGTGTTTTTCAGTGGAAAACCTAAGAAACAGCACCACCAATAGCAGCACCAATGATCTATACCACCATCTGAAGACAACCAGTTAAGATTTAAGATTTTCACTTAAAGTGTGGTTGAGCCATAGGCTTGGATTACCTGATATTGAATGGTTTGCACCGGAAATGAACCAAGATCATCCTGTTGTTTTGAGATTGCACCCAGGTACTGCGTTTTGAACTGTTTCATCGACTATGAGGGCTACTCTACTCCTTCTAAGGGATTCTTACCTACAGTAGTAGATATAATGGTAGTCTGCATTAAATTCACCCATTCCTGTCCATTTTAGTTCATGATATCTAAAATGTTGATATTCACTCTTGCCTTTCTCCCACTTTACCACATCCAATTTACCTTGATTCATGGACCTAATATTCCAGGTTTCTATGCAATATTATTTTTTATAGCATCACACTTTACTTTCACCAACAGACACATCCATAACTGGGCGTCATTTCTGCTTTGGCCCAGCTTCTTCATTTCTTCTGGAGCTGTTTCTCCACTCTTCCCCGTTGGATATTGGAGACCTACTGACATGGGGGGCTCATTTTCTTGTGTCTTTCTTTTGATGAGGGTGAAAGAGAGTAAAAAAGCTGGCTTAAAACTTAAGATTCAAAAAACTAAGACCATGGCATCTGGTCCCACCACTTCATGGCAAATAGATGGGGAAAAATTGAAAACAGTGGCAGATTTTATTTTCCTGGGTTCAAAAATCACTGTGGACAGTGACTGCAGCCACAAAATGAAAAGATGCTTGCTCCTTGGAAGGAAAGCTATGACAAACCTGGATGGCGCATTAAAAAGCAGAGACATCACTTCTCTGCAAAGCTCTGTCTAGTCAAAGCTGTGGTTTTTCCAGTAGTCATGTACAGATGTGAGAGTTGGACCATCAAGAAGGCTGAGTGCCAAGAATTAATGCTTTCAAACTGTGATGCTGGAGAAGACTCTTGAGAGTCTTTGGACAGCAAAGACATCAAAGTGGTCAATCCTGAAGGAAATCAACCCTGAATATTCATTGGAAGAACTGATGCTGAAACTGAGGGACTGAACAACAACTATTATTGTAGAACTCTCTGTTTATCATTTTAGGTCTTTCATTATTTGCCTTATATATTTTGGGGCTCTGTTGCTAAGTATATATATTTGTACAATTATATTGCTTCTTGAGAATTTACTTTTTTTATCCAATATAGAGCATTTCCCTGGAGGAGGAAATGGCAACCTAGTCTAATTAATATTCTTGCTTAGATAATCCCATGGACATGAACCTGGTGAGCTACGATCCATAGGTTGCAAAGTGTTGTACACGACCGAAGTGACTTAACATGCAAAGCATTTCACTCTTATTGTTTCTTTTAAATTGTTAATTATTAAAAACCATTACTTCTTAACCTTAGTATGGTCATTCCTGCTTTATTCGGCTATTCGTTAATGGCAAAATCTCTTTTCCTCTTTCTCATTCAACATATTCGTGTCTTTGTGTTTCAAAAAGTGAGTTTTGTATTGACAAAATGTAGTTATTTTAAATTGAGAGTGATTGACATGACTTTAATTTCAGGTGTACAACATAATGATTCAGTAAAAGGGGATATTGCAAAATGATTACCACAATAAATATAGTTAACATCCATTGCAACACATAGTTTCAATTTTTTCTTGTCATGGAACTCTTAAGATTTACTTTCCTGGCAACTTTCAAATATATAATACAGTATTATTTACAGTCATCATGTAGTATAGTGTATCTGCAACACATTTATTTTATAACTGGAAGTTTATATATTGTTATTCCCTTCATTCTTTTTGGCTACCCCTCATCTCTGGCAGGCACCAATACCAAATAACAAATCTATATTTATGAGATCAGATTTTAAAGTATTTCACATACAAGATTGATCATATGGTATTTGTCTTTCTGTGTCTAATTTATTTCACTTAGCACAATAACTTCAAGGCCCATCCATGTTGTCACAAGTGTCAAGATTTCCTTCTTTTTTTTAATAGCATATTATATTCTATGTATGTATGGATTGTGTATTATAAACCTGTAATGGAATATTTATATACATAATTTAAAAATGTACTCTTTTGGGCATTCCTTGGTAGCCTGATGGTTAGGTTCCTGGTATTCACTGCCATGGCCTGCGTTCAGTGCCTGAGATCCTACAAGTGAAGTGGCCAAAATATAAATATATATATTCCTATAATATATGTTTAAAATTGTGAGTTTCAATCAATTAAAGTGATAATTAATATTAAAGGACTTATTCCTGCTGTTAGTTTTTGTTCTTATGTATGTTTTTTTGTTTCTCAGTTCTTCTGGTATAGCCTTATTTTTTGTATGATCATTTTTTCTAGTGTACCTTTTTACCCCTTTCAAATGTTTGTATATTTTTAAGTTAATCTTTAAAATGGAAATTATTGGGTTTTTTTTGTTTTTTTGTTTTTTTTGCCTATGTAGAACGAAGGTGATTTATTTAGAGAACTACTGATACTGATACAGTAGTTCAGTTCAGTTCAGTTCAGTCGCTCAGTCGTGTCCGACTCCTTGCGACCCCATGAATTGCAGCACGCCAGGCTTCCTGTCCATCACCAACTCCCGGAGTTCACCCAACTCATGTGTATTGAGTCGGTGATGCCATCCAGCTATCTCATCCTCTGTCGTCCCCTTCTCCTCCTGGCCCCAATCCCTCCCAGCATCAGAGTCTTTTCCAATGAGTCAACTCTTCGCATGAGGTGGCCAAAATATTGGAGTTTCAGCTTCAGCATCAGTCCTTCCAATGAACACCCAGGACTGATCTCCTTTAGAATGGACTGGTTGGATCTCATTGCAGTCCCAGGGACTCTCAAGAGTCTTCTCCAACACCACAGTTCAAAAGCATCAATTCTTCAGCGCTCAGCTTTCTTCACAGTCCAACTCTCACATTCATACATGACCACTGGAAAAACCTAGTTAATTTCCCACAAAAAGCACTAAACAATGGTCCAGGAAAAGACATGAAGGATAATAGTGTCTTACTCAACTGACAGAGCAGTGTTCTGATTTTAAGTTTGCTCATTTAATTTTCTCTATGTAAACTTAATGCCATAAATAGCATTAAATTTCTGCTGCAGAATTGTTCAAGAATATTTAAATGGCTGAAGTCTCTAACTGCCTTAGTGCTAGTTGTTGTGGCTTTTTCTCTCTCTTAATATGAACTAAATCACTAAGACAACAGAAGGAAAAAAGGCTCAGGCATCCACCAGGAATGACACAGGTAGGAACATTGAAAGGCTATTTTTCTAAATTCCCAAGATAGTAAGAGTATATAAGTTGAGACTTTTAGAGAAATCAGCAGAGCAATACTGAGGGGAGAGTAAAATATCTGAAATCTGAAGAGAACACATTTCTCAGGCTGTAAAGGAAAAGAATATGCTTAAATAGATGAAAAATTAAACTATTATTGTTGGAGTAAATAACAATGTTGGATAAAAATGCAGTGGATTCAAGGAATTTAACTTGGAAGGTAATTAGAATGGGTTTTTAATCTATTAATTTAATATTAAAATATAATTAGAAAACACACTGGAGAAGGAAATGGCAACCCACTCCAGTGTTCTTGACTGGAGAATCCCAGGGACGGGGGAGCCTGGTGGGCTGCCATCTATGGGGTCACATAGAGTCGGACACGACTGAAATGACTTAGCAGCAGCAGCATATAGTGACATCCTTATTACTAATTTCTCATATAATTTTGAATATTATATTTATTGTATAATGCTATTATATAAACTATTATATAATAGTTACATCAGCTTTAAATTAGGCACAGAAATTTCTATATTATTTTCAGAATGATCAATGCTAGAATAATGTTGCTTCCAAAATGAATGGAAAGAAACAGTGAGTAATGGTAAGAGCCAGGAGGCAAAATTTCCAGGGTCCCAGGTCCAAAAGATGGTTCAGAGCCCTCAGTTCATGGTGTGAAGGGCCCTCAGCAATCTTCTGTGCATCTCCAGCGTCTGAAGAATATGGCTGTCAGGGAAGGGAAGTCCGTGAGATGTTTTCTCAGAAATATGAACAGAATAAGCTGTTTCCAAGAAAAACGTATAAAGGGAAAACTGATAGGGAGGGCTAGGCCTATGATTTGGCTACCTGTGGATTTTTTACAGCAGGAAAATACTTACAGTGCAAGATTCTATGTTATGTTAGCATCTTGTTTCCACCAGTACAAATTAATTACACTGGATAAGTAATAAAATTATCTTCAAACATCTTTTCCTGAACAAATATTTAGGTGATAAATAATACAATGATGTGGGTTTCAAAATTTATTTTAATGTTAATTTTTATTATTTCAAAATGCATGTTGAAAATAAAAAGTCTCTACTATCTTCATACATTATTAATGAATAGGGTTGCTACAATTTTTCATTTAACATGCTGTAAAAATTCTTCACCAAGTATGTCCTTATGTTATTAATTAGTGTTTTATTCATAGCATATCTTGTTATTAATTTATAGTAGATTGAGTTGCATAAACATCTTATTCAACATTTTAGGTATTGTGATTTTTAGATAAATTAAATATCATCTTCCATAAAACTTACATCACTTTATTTCACTCTTAGAATAAGTTTTAGGGTTGGGGTTACTTGTATAAAAAATATAGTCATTTTTATGACTCTAAAAATATTTGCTAAAACATTTCGCAATTAGATAATATGAATGAAGCTGTTTCATTGCAATTTAGAAGACATTGTTTTTTAAAAACCCAACTTAGAAACCTATTTTATTCTTATGATAGATTCTTCAGTGCACTTTGTATGTGAAAACACTGGGAGGGGGGTTCAGAATGGGGAACACGTGTACACCTGTGGCAGATTCATGTTGAAGTGTGGCAGAACCAATACAATATTGTAAAGTTAAAAACAAAAACAAAAACAAAACACTATTTACAAAAATAAAGCTTATATCAATATTCCACATCTTCCTGTTGAATTATACATTACAAAGAAGTTCATAGTAACTGTCAATTTTTTTGGGGGGGAGGTACTTTTTATTTATTTTGTTTATTTATTTATTTTAAAATATATATTTATTTATTTTAACTGGAGGCTAATCACTTTACAATATTGTATGGGTTTTGCCATACATCAACATGAATCCGCCACGAGTGTACACGTGTTCCCCATCCTGAACCCCCCTTCCACCTCCCCCCAACCCCGTACCATCCCTCTGGGTCATCCCAGTGCACCAGCCCCAAGCCTCCTGTATCCTGCATTGAACCTGGACTGGCGATTCATTTCATATATGATATTATACATGTTTCAATGCCATTCTCCCAAATCATCCCACCCTCTCCCTCTCCCACAGAGTCCAAAAGACTGTTTTATACATCTGTGTCTCTTTTGCTGTCTCTCATACAGGGTTATCATTACCATCTTTCTAAATTCCATATATATGCATTAGTATACAGTATTGGTGTTTTTCTTTCTGGCTTACTTCACTCTGTATAATAGGCTCCAAACCTCATTCATCCACCTCATTAGAACTGATTCAAATGTATTCTTTTTAATGGCTGAGTAATACTCCATTGTGTATATGTACCACAGCTTTCTTATCCATTCATCTGCTGATGGATATCTAGGTTGCTTCCATGTCCTGGCTATTATAAACAGTGATGTGATGAATACTGGGGTACACGTGTCTCTTTCAATTCTGGTTTCCTCGGTGTGTATATGCAGTAGTGGGATGGATAGCTGGGTCATAAGGCAGTTCTATTTCCAGTTTTTTATGGAATCTCCATACTGTTCTCCATAGTGGCTGTACTAGTTTGCATTCCCACCAATAGTGTAAGAGGGCTCCCTTTTCTCCACACCCTCTCTAGCATTTATTGTTTGTAGACTTTTTGATGGCAGCCATTCTGACTGGTGTGAAATGGTACCTCATTGTGGTTTTGA
>NW_011494744.1:141230-143682 GCF_000754665.1 Bison bison bison | reverse complement strand
AAACTCCAAAAACTATGTTGAATAGTAGTGGTGAGAGTGGGCACCCTTGTCTTGTTCCTGACTTTAGGGAAATGCTTTCAATTTTTCACCATTGAGAATAATGTTTGCTGTGGGTTTGTCACATATAGCTTTTATTATGTTGAGGTATGTTCCTTCTATTCCTGCTTTCTGGAGAGTTTTTATCATAAATGGATGTTGAATTTTGTCAAGGGCTTTCTGTGCATCTATTGAGATAATCATATGGTTTTATTTTTCAATTTGTTAATGTGGTGTATTCCATTGCTTGATTTGCGGATATTCAAGAATCCTTGCATCCCTGGGATAAAGCCCACTTGGTCATGATATATGATCTTTTTAGTTTGTTGTTGGATTCTGTTTGTTAGAATTTTGTTAAGGATTTTTGAATCTATGTTCATCAGTGATATTGTACAGTAGTTTTCTTTTTTTGTGGTATCTTTGTCAGGTTTTGGTATTAGGGTGATGGTGGCCTCATAGAATGAGTTTGGAAGTTTACCTTCCTCTGCAATTTTCTGGGAGAGTTTGAGTTAGGATCGGTGTTAGCTCTTCTCTAAATTTTTAGCAGAATTCAGCTGTGAAGCCGTCTGGACCTGACCATCCAGCTTTTGTTTGCTGGAAGATTTCTGATTACAGTTTCAATTTCTGTGCTTGTGATGGGTCTGTTAAGATTTTCTGTTTCTTCCTGGTCCAGTTTTGAAAAGTTGTACTTTTCTAAGAATTTGTCCATTTCTTCCACGTTGCCCGTTTTATTGGCATATAATTGCTGATAGTAGTCTCTTATGATCCTTTGTATTTCTGTGTTGTCTGTTGTGATCTCTCCATTTTCATTTCTAATTTTATTGATTTGATTTTTCTCCCTGTGTTTCTTGATGAGTCTGGCTAATGGTTTGTCAATTTTATTTATCCTTTCAAAGAACCTGCTTTGGGCTTTGTCGATTTTTGCTATAGTCTCTTTTGTTTCTTTTGCATTTATTTCTGCCCTAATTTTTAAGATTTCTTTCCTTCTACTAACCCTGGGGTTCTTCATTTCTTCCTTTTCTAGTTGCTTTAGGTGTAGAGTTAGGTTATTTATTTGATTTTTTTCTTGTTTCTTGAGGTATGCCTGTATTGCTATGAACTTTCCCCTTAGGACTGCTTTTACAATGTCTCACAGGTTTTGGTTTGTTGTGTTTTCATTTTCATTCATTTCTATGATATTTTGATTTCTTTTTTGATTTCTTCTGTGATTTGTTGGTTATTCAGCAGCGTGTTGTTCAGCCTTCATATGTTGGAATTTTTAATAGATTTTCTCCTGTAATTGAGATCTAATCTTACTGCATTGTGGTCAGAAAAGATGCTTGGAATGATTTCATTTTTTTTTTAATTTACCAAGGCTAGATTTATGGCCCAGGATGTGATCTATCCTGGAGAAGGTTCCGTGTGCGCTTGAGAAAAAGGTGAAATTCATTGTTTTGGGGTGAAATGTCCTATAGATATCAATTAGATCTAACTGGTCTATTGTATTGTTTAAAGTTTGTGTTTCCTTGTTAATTTTCTGTTTAGTTGATCTATCCATAGGTGTGAGTGGGGTATTAAAGTCTCCCACTATTATTGTGTTATTGTTAATTTCCCCTTTCATACTTGTTAGCTTTTGTCTTACATATTGTGGTGCTCCTATGTTGGGTGCATATATATTTATAATTGTTATATCTTCTTCTTGGATCGATACTTTGATCATTATGTAGTGACCTTCTTTGTCTCTTTTCATAGCCTTTGTTTTAAAGTCTATTTTATCTGATATGAGTATTGCTACTCCTGATTTCTTTTGGTCTCTATTTGTGTGGAGTATCTTTTTCCAGCTCTTCACTTTCAGTCTGTATGTGTCCCTTGTTTTGAGGTGGGTCTCTTGTAGACAACATATATAGGGGTCTTGTTTTGTATCCATTCAGCCAGGCTTTGTCTTTTAGTTGGGGCATTCAACCCATTTTCATTTAAGGTAATTATTGATAAGTATGATCCCATTGCCATTTACTTTATTGTTTTGGGTTAGAGTTTATACACCCATTTTGGGTTTCCTGTCTAGAGAAGATCTTTTAGCATTTGTTGGAGAGCTGGTTTGGTGGTGCTGAATTCTCTCAGCTTTTGCTTGTCTGTAAAGCTTTTGATTTCTCCTTCATATTTGAATGAGATCCTTGCTGGGTACAGTAATCTGGGCTGTAGGTTATTTTCTTTCATCACTTTAAGTATGTCCTGCCAGTCCCTCCTGGCCTGAAGAGTTTCTATTGAAAGATCAGCTGTTATCCTTATGGGAATCCCCTTGTGTGTTATTTGTTGTTTTTCCCTTGCTGCTTTTCATATTTGTTCTTTGTGTTTGATCTTTGTTAATTTGATTAATATGTGTCTTGGGGTATTTCGCCTTGCGTTTATCCTGTTTGGGACTCTCTGGGTTTCTTGG
>NW_011494744.1:138506-139112 GCF_000754665.1 Bison bison bison | reverse complement strand
GTTCATTCCTTTGTTCTGTGAGCAAGCCTGACAGTGTCTTAGGTTAGGGCTTTTCACGTAGCTCTAGTCAGTCCTTTGTTCTGTGAATGGGCCTGGCAATGTCATAGGTTAGGGCTTTTAGCATGGTAGTTATCCCACAGTCTGGTTTGCTAGCCCAAGTTAGTTCCCTCAGATTGCCCTCGGGGCATTCAGGCCCTGTCCTTACTCTAAACAATGCAGCCGGCGCCTCCCTGGCCAGCCCTGGCTTGGAGTGGCGGGTGGAGGCGTCTGCGCTGCTTCTCAGCTGGGGGAATTACCGTTGGGCACATAATCTGTGGGGTTTAATTATTTATTTATTTTTCCTCCCAGTTATGTTGCCCTCTGTGGTTCCAAGGCTCACCACAGACTCAGCAGTGAGAGTGTTTTCTGGTGTTTGCAAACTTCTCTTTTAAAGACTCCCTTCCTGGGACGGACCTCCGTCCCTACCTCTTTTGTCTCTCTTGTCTTTTATATTTTTTCGCTACCTGCTTTCCAAGACAATGGGCTGCTTTTCTGGGTGCCTGATGTCCTCTGCTGGCATTCAGAAGTTGTTTTGTGGAATTTACTCAGTGTTTAAATGTTCTTTTG
>NW_011494744.1:137445-138406 GCF_000754665.1 Bison bison bison | reverse complement strand
TGGGTTTTTTTGGTTTTTTTTTGGCCGGGAGGCATGTGGGATCTTAGCTCCCTGACCAGGGATTGAACCCTCACTCTCTGCATTGGAAGGTGAAGTCTTAATCACTAGACCAACAGGGAAGTTGCCATTTTTTTAAAAAAATATTTATTTTCTATTCCTTTGCTCTGTCTTTTCTCAGATTCCCATTAAATAGATGTTGGTACACTTGATTGAATTCCATATGTCTCTTCAGTTCAGTTCAGTTCAGTTCAGTTGCTCAGTCGTGTCCAGCTCTTTGCAACCCCATGGACTGCAGCACAACAGGCCTCCCTGTCCATCACCAACTCCCAGAGCTTACCCAACCTCATGTCCATTAAGTTGGTGATGCGATCTAACCATCTCATCCTCTGCCATCCCCTTCTCCTCCTGCCCTCAATCTTTCCCAGAATCAGGTTCTTTTCAAATGAGTCAGCTCTTTGCATCAGGTGGCCAAAGTATTGGAGTTTCAGTTTCAACATCAGTCCTTCCAATGAACAGCCAGAACTGATCTCCTTTAGGATGGACTGGTTGGATGTCCTTGCAGTCCAAGGGACTCTCAAGAGTCTTCTCCAACACCACAGTTCAAAAGCATCCATTCTTCGGTGCTCAGCTTTCTTTATGGTCCAACTCTCACATCCATACATGACTACTGGAAAAACCTTAGCCTTAACTAGACAGACTTTTGTTGGCAAAGTAATGTCTTTGCTTTTGAATATGCTATCTAGGTTGGTCATAACTTTCCTTCCAAGGAGTAAGCGTCTTTTAATTTCATGGCTGCAATCACCGCTGCTGAGTTTTCCAAACTTGCTGACATATTGAGTGTGGCACTTTCACAGCATCATCTTTTAGGATTTGAAATAGTTCAACTGGGATTCCATTACCTCCACTAGCTTTGTTCATAGTGATGCTTCCTAAGGCCCACTTGACTTCACATTCCAGAATG
>NW_011494744.1:136015-137345 GCF_000754665.1 Bison bison bison | reverse complement strand
AATGGGCTGCTTTTCTGGGTGCCTGATGTCCTCTGCTGGCATTCAGAAGTTGTTTTGTGGAATTTACTCAGTGTTTAAATGTTCTTTTGATGAATTTGTGGGGAGGGGGGAAGTGGTTTCCCCGTCCTATTCCTCCGCCTTCTTAGGACCACCACCTAAAATGGGAATTATTGTTAACCTCTCTTAAAATATTTTTTAAATTTATTTATTTAGGTTGCACTAGGTGTTCATTGCTTTGTGTGAACTTTCTCTACTGTGGTGAGTTGGGGCTACTCTTTGTTGTGATATGTGTCTTCTCATTGTGGCAGTTTCTCTTGCTGCATAGCACAGGCTCTAGGGGTGCGAGATTCATTAGTTTCAGCATTCAGAGTCAGTAGTTGTGGCACATGAGCTTAGCTGCTCGGAGGCATGTGGAATCTCCCCTGACCAGGGATCAAACCCATGTCCCTTGCACTGGCAGCTGAATTTTTAACCACTAGACCACCAGGGAAGTCCTGTTAACTTCTTAAATTTAGAAAAAACCAGTGTGAATTGTTTTCACTGTAGCTTCTAACTGTATATTTTAATTCTGATCCCATCCAGTTTTATTACACTTTATTTCATAGGTATCACAGAATGCATCTGTATATGATTTTTCCTAGAATAATGTATCTCTAATGATTATTTTTATGCATTTTTCTTTTAAATAAGATAGAAAATTAAAAGTAGGTTTTATATTAGAATATGATAATATAAACTTTTATATTTACCTTCATGGTTATTTTTAACAAGGAACTTAGTTTGGCTTTGAATTATCATCTAGTGCATTTTGCTTTTAACTGGGAAGATGATTACCATTAGCATTTCTTGTAGAGTTGATCTATTAGTCAGGAACCCCCTTAGCTTTTATTTTGGGAATGTCTTATATCTTCTATTTTCTGGAGGGATAGTTGTGCCAGGTATAGACTTCTTGGTTGATCAATTTTCATATCTAGGATTTAAACTATATCTTTCCATTGATTTCTGGTCTCCATAGTTTGTATAGAAAATGAACTGTTATCCTATTATGATTCTTTGTATATGATGAAACATTTCTCTGTTGATGCTTTAAACTTTCTATTTTTTGCCTTGGCTTCTGACAGTTTGATTAAAATGTGCCTTGCTGTGAGTCTATTTGGGTTTATAATTATTGAAGCTTATTTAACTTCTTGGATTCATAGATTCATGTATTTTACCAAATTTTGAAAGTTTTCAGCCATTCTTTTATTTTTTTATAAAGATTTTTGATGTGGATAATTTTTAAAGGATATTTAATTTGTTACAACATTGCTTCTGTTTTGTGGGTTTTTTT
>NW_011494744.1:135284-135703 GCF_000754665.1 Bison bison bison | reverse complement strand
CTTCCTAAGGCCCACTTGACTTCACATTCCAGAATGTCTGGCTCTAGGTGAGGGATCACACCATCATGATTATCTGGGTCGTGAAGATTTTTTTGTACAGTTCTTCTGTGCATTCTTGCCACCTCTTCTTAATATATTCTGTCAGGTCCATACCATTTCTGTCCTTTATTGAGCCCATCTTTGCATGAAATGTTCCCTCGGTATCTCTAATTTTCTTAAAAATATCTCTAGTCTTTACCATTCTACTGTTTTCCTCTTTTTCTCTGCATTGATCGCCATCTCTTAGGTTCTGTTAATTTGTTCTATTAATTTGTTAATTTGTTTGGTTAATTTGTCTTGTAAATTTGTTCTGTTAATATGTCTCATAGGTTTTGTTAATTTTTCTTTTTTTTAAATATAGATTTTTAAAATTTTAACTG
>NW_011494744.1:131814-133725 GCF_000754665.1 Bison bison bison | reverse complement strand
CTATGAACATGGTATATTTCTCCATCTCTTTGTGTCCTCTTTGATTTCTTTTATCAGTGTTTTATAGTTTTCTATATAGGTCTTTTTTTTTTCTGTAGGTAAATATATTCCTAAGTAGTTTATTCTTTTGTTTCAATGGTGAATGGAATTGTTTGCTTAAGTTCTCTTTCTGTTTTCTCATTGTTAGTGTATAGGAATGCGAGGGATTTCTGTGTGTTGATTTTATATCCTGCAACTTTACTATCTTCATTGATTAGCTCTAGTAAGTTTTTGGTGGACTCTAGGGTTTTCTATGTAGAGGATCATGTCATCTGCAAACAATGAGAGTTTTATTCTTCTTTTCCAATCTTGATTCCTTTTATTTATTTTTCTGCCCTGATTGCTGTGGCCAAAACTTCCAAAACTATGTTGAATAGTAGTGGTGAGAGTGGGCACCCTTGTCTTGTTCCTGACTTTAGGGGACATGCTTTCAATTTTTCACCATTGAGGATAATGTTTGCTGTGGGTTTGTCATATATAGCTTTTATTATGTTGAGTTATGTTCCTTCTATTCCTGCTTTCTGGAGGGTATTTTTTTCTTTTAATCATAAATGGATGTTGAATTTTGTCAAAGGCTTTCTGTGCATCTATTGAGATAATCATATGGCTTTTATTTTTCAATTTGTTAATGTGGTGTATTCCATTGATTGATTTGCAGATATTGAAGAATCCTTGCATCCCTGGGATAAAGCCCACTTGGTCATGATTTATGATCTTTTTAATGTGCTATCGGATTCTGTTTGCTAGAATTGTGTTAAGGATTTTTGCATCTATGTTCATCAGTGATATTGGCCTGTAGTTTTCTTTTTTTGTGGCATCTTTGTCTGGTTTTGGTATTAGGGTGATGGTGGCCTCATAGAATGAGTTTGGAAGTTTACCTTCCTCTGCAATTTTCTGGAAGATTTTAGTAGGACAGGTGTTAGCTCTTCTCTAAATTTTTGGCAGAATTCAGCTGTGAAGCCATCTGGTCCTGGCTTTTTTGCTGGAAGATTTCTATTTACAGTTTCAATTTCCATGCTTGTGATGGGTCTGTTAAGATTTTCTATTTCTTACTGGCTCAGTTTTGGAAAGTTGTACTTTTCTAAGAATTTGTCCATGTCTTCCAAGTTGTGCATATTATTGGCTTATAGTTGCTGATAGTAGTCTCTTATGATCCTTTGTATTTCTGTATTGTCTGTTGTGATTTCTCCATTTTCATTTATAATTTTGTTTATTTGATTCTTCTCCCTTTGTTTCTTGATAAGTCTGTCTAGTGGTTTGTCAATTTTATTTATCTTCTCAAAGAGCCAGCCTTTAGCTTTGTTGATTTTGCTATGGTCTCTTTTGCATTTATTTCTGCCCTAATTTTTAAGATTTCTTTCCTTCTATTAACCCTAGGGTTCTTCATTTCTCTTTTTCTAGTTGTTTTATGTGCAGAGTAGGTTATTTATTCGACTTTTTTCTTGTTTCTTGAGGTAAGGCTCCATTGCTATGAACCTTCCCTTTAGCACTGCTTTTACAGTGTCCCATGGGTTGTTGTGTTTTCATTTTCATTCTTTTCTATGATATTTTGATTTCTCTTTTAATTTCTTCTGTGATTTGTTGGTTATTCAAAAGTGCATTGTTTAGCCACCATATGTTTGTATTTTTAATAGTTTCTTTTCCTGTAGTTGACATCTAATGTTACTGCATTGTGATTGGAAAAGATGCTTGGAATGATTTCAGTTTTTTTGAGTTTGCTACAGCTAGATTTATGGCCCAGGATGTGATCTGTCCTGGAGAAGGTTCTGTGTGTGCTTGAGAAAAAGGTGAAATTCATTGTTTTGGGGTGAAATGTCCTATAGATATCAATTAGGTCTAACTGGTCTATTGTATCATTTAAAGTTTGTGTTT
>NW_011494744.1:131197-131714 GCF_000754665.1 Bison bison bison | reverse complement strand
GGTATTAGAAAGTGTTCTAGTTTCATTCTTTGCAAGTGGTTGACCAGTTTTTTTTTCAGCATCATTTGTTGAAGAGATTGTCTTTTCTCCATTGCATATTCTTGGCTCCTTTGTTGAAGATAAGGTGTCCATAGGTGCGTGGATTTATCCTTGGGCTTTCTATTTTGTTCCATTGATCTATATTTCCGTCCTTGCACCAGTACCATACCGTCTTGTTGACTGTAGCTTTGTAGTAGAGCCTGAAATCAGGCAGGTTGATTCCTCCAGTTCCATTCTTCTTTCTCAAGATTGCTTTGGCTATTCGAGGTTTTTTGTATTTCCATAAAAATTGTGAAATTATTTTTTCTAGTACTCTGAAAAATACCATTGGTAGCTTGCTAGGGATTGCATTGAACCTGTAGATTGCTTTGGGTAGTACACTCATTTTCAGTATATTGATTCTTCTGCTCTATGAACATGGTATATTTCTCCATCTCTTTGTGTCCTCTTTGATTTCTTTTATCAGTGTTTTATAGTT
>NW_011494744.1:130571-131097 GCF_000754665.1 Bison bison bison | reverse complement strand
GCGTCATATGGCAGTTCTCGTTCCAATTTTTTAAGGAATCTCCACACTGCTCTCCATAGTGGCTGTACTAGTTTGCATTCCCACCAACAGTGTAAGAGGGTTCTCTTTTCTCCACACCCTCTCCAGCATTTATTGCTTGTAGACTTTTGGATAGCAGCCATTCTGATGGGCATGAAATGGTACCTCATTGTGGTTTTGATTTGCATTTCTCTGATAATGAGTGATGTTGAGCATCTTTTCATGTGTTTGTTAGCCATCTGTATGTCTTCTTTGGAGAAATGTCTGTTTAGTTCTTTGGCCCACTTTTTGATTGGGTCTTTTATTTTTCTGGAATTGAGCTGCAAGAGTTGCTTGTATATTTTTGAGGTTAACTCTTTGTCAGTTGCTTCATTTGCTATTATTTTCTCCCATCTGAAGGCTGTCTTTTCACCTTGCTTATAGTTTCCTTTGTTATGCAAATGGTTTTAGGTTTAACTAGGTCCCATTTGTTTATTTTTGCTTTTATTTCCAATATTCTGGGAGGTGG
>NW_011494744.1:130020-130471 GCF_000754665.1 Bison bison bison | reverse complement strand
CCTTTGATCATTATGTAGTGTCCTTCTTTGTCTCTTTTCACAGCCTTTGTTTTAAAGTCTATTTTATCTGATATGAGTACTGCTATTCCTGCTTTCTTTTGGTCTCTATTTGCATGGAATATTTTTCCAGCCCTTCATTTTCAGCCTGTGTGTGTCCCTTGTTTTGAGGTGGGTCTCTTGTAGACAACATATGTAGGGGTCTTGTTTTTATATCCATTCAGCCAGTCTTTGTGTTTTGGTTGGGGCATTCAACCCATTTACGTTTAAGGTAATTATTGATAAGTACAATCCTGTTGCCATTTACTTTATAGTTTTGTGTTCAAATTTATACATCCTCTTTTAGTTTCCTGTCTAGAGAAGATCCTTTAGCATTTGTTGGAGAGCTGGTTTGGTGGTGCTGAATTCTCTCAGCTTTTGCTTGTCTATAAAGCTTTTGATTTCTCCTTCATAT
>NW_011494744.1:121044-129920 GCF_000754665.1 Bison bison bison | reverse complement strand
CCTGCCATTCCCTCCTGGCCTGAAGAGTTTCTATTGAAAGATCAGCTGTTATCCTTATGGGAATCCCCTTGTGTGTTATTTGTTGTTTTTCCCTTGCTGCTTTTCATATTTGTTCTTTGGGTTTGATCTTAAAGCCCTGGGATTTCTTTGGAAGGAATGATGCTAAAGCTGAAACTCCAGTACTTTGGCCACCTCATGCGAAGAGTTGACTCATTGGAAAAGACTCTGATGCTGGGAGGGATAGGGGGCAGGAGGAGAAGGGGACGACAGAGGATGAGATGGCTGGATGGCATCACTGACTCGATGGATGTGAGTCTGAGTGAACTCCGGGAGTTGGTGATGGACAGGGAGGCCTGGCATGCTGCGATTCATGAGGTCGCAAAGAGTCAGACATGACTGAGCGACTGAGCTGATCTGATCTGATCTGGGGTGTTTTGCCTTGGGTGTATCCTGTTTGGGACTCTCTGGGTTTCTTGGACTTGGGTGATTATTTCCTTCTCCATTGTAGGGAAGTTTTCAACTATTGTCTCCTCAAATATTTTCTCATGGTCTTTCTTTTTGTCTTCTTCTTCTGGGACTCCTATGATTCGAATCTTAGGGCATTTATCATTGTCCCAGAACTCTCTGAGATTGTCCTCACTTCTTTTAATTCATTTTTCTTCTTTCCTCTCTGTTTCATTTATTTCTACCATTCTATCTTCTACCTCACTTATCCTATCTTCTGCCTCCATTATTCTACTGTTGGTTCCCTCCAGAGTGTTTTTGATCTCATTTATTGCATTGTTCATTATATATTGACTCTTTTTTATTTCTTCTAGGTACTTATTAAAACTTTCTTGCATCTTCTCAATCCTTATCTCCAGGCTATTTATCTGTAACTCCATTTTGTTTTCAAGATTTTGGATCATTTTCAGTATCATTATTCAGAGTTCTTTATCAGGTGGATTCTCTATCTCTTCTTCTTTTGTTTGGTTTGGTGGGCATTTATCCCGTTCCTTTACCTGCTGGGTATTCCTCTGTCTCTTCATCTTGTTTATATTGCTGTATTTGGGGTGGCCTTTCTGTATTCTGGCAGTTTGTGGAGTTATCTTTATTGTGGAGTTTCCTCACTGTGGGTGGGGTTGTATGGGTGGCTTGTCAAGGTTTCCTGGTTAGGGAAGCTTGTGTCAGTGTTCTGGTGGGTGGAGCTGGATTTCTTCTCTCTGGAGTGCAATGAAGTGTCCAATAATGAGTTATGAGTTGTCAATGGGTTTGGAGTGACTTTGGGCAGTCTGTATATTGAAGCTCAGGGCTATGTTCCTGTTTTGCTGGAGAATTTGTGTGGTATGTCTTGCTCTGGAACTTGTTGGCCCTTGGGTGGTGCTTGGTTTCAGTGTAGGTATGGAGACACTTGGTGAGGAGTTCTCTGGTGTTCTCAAGATTTGGACTTAAGCCTCCTACCTCTGGTTTTCAGTCTTATTCTTACAGTAGCCTCAAGACTTCTCCCTCTGTACAGCACCGATGATAAAACATATAGGTTATGATGAAAATTTTCTCCACAGTGAGGGACACCTGGAGAGGTACACAGAGTTACATGGAAAAGAGAAGAGGGAGGAGGGAGATAGAGGAGGAGAAGGGGGGAAATCAAAAGAGGAGAGAGCAAGCTAGCCAGTAATCACTTCCCTATGTGCTCTCCACAGTCTGCATCCCTCAGAGATGTTCATGGAGTTGCACAGAGAAGAGAAGAGGGAGGAAGGAGACAGAGGTGACCAGGAGGATAAAAAGGGGAATCAAAAGGAGAGAGACAGATCCAGCCAGTAATCAGTTCCCTAAATGTTCTCCATAGCCCGGAACACACAAAGAGATTCACCGAGTTGGGTAGAGAAGAAAAGGGGAGGGGGGAGATAGAGGTGACCTGTTGGAGAAAAAGGAGAGTCAACAGGTGGAGAGAGCAATCAGGCCATTGATCTTGTTCGCAAGTAAAAATGCATCTTTTAGATTGGGTTCTTAAAGGTACAAAGTTGTTAACAAATACCAAAAAGCAAAGATTAAAAACCTTGAATAGAGGTTAGATTCTCAAAAATACAATATTAAAAAAGACAAAAACAAGACAAAAACAAAAAAGCTCAAAGAAACAAAAAACAAGCAAAGGAAAAAAAAAACACAAAGTCACAGAAATTATAAAATATATATATATGAAGTTTTCTTTAAAAATAGGGTCTTTTTTTTGCAAGGTAATAGTAGGTTATAAAAATGAAAATTCAAGGAGTCACAGGGACTTAGAAATAAAATAAAATAATTTTTTTAATTAAAAAATGATAATAGTAAAAATATATCTAAGACTTTCTCTGGAGCTGTTGTGGACAGTGTGGGGGATCAGTTCATTTTCAAATAGTTCCTTGTTCTGGCTTGTACTTCTCATGGTCTATAGGCCCCTTCCTATGAAGTCGGTGCTAACTACAGAGTGTTAATCTATTACACCTGTCACTTCCAAAGCGGTTCCCTCTGTTTATTTTAGCTTCTTCTGTTTGCTGGTCTCTTCAGTGTCTAATTTCTACCCTGACACAAGGGGCAAGGTGGTGGTCACTTTTTTTTAGGCTGGCTTGTTCAATCGTGCTTTGGGGAGGGAGGAACACTGCAAACAAATATCATTGGTGTGTGGTTACAGTGATTCAACCACACTGGGTTTGCCCCCGCTTACGGCGTGTGTGCTTTCCTAGTATACACGGCTCAGACTCTAGGTTGCTCTGCTGGGAACTGTCTGATGTGGGCCCTGGTTTGCATGCACTTCCCAGGTCTAAGGCATTCAGGTTCAGGTTCTCGGGTACTCCACAAAGGCGCAGACTTGGTTGGGCCTGCGTTTTGTCCCTGTCCCAGGTCCTAGTAGCTCAGGTGACCAGGTCCTTGGCGCGTGAAGTCGCCCTCAGTTGAAGGCTGTGACTTATCCCCTCCACCATCCCAGCCCCTCGGTTTTCTGGGTGTACAATGGGTGCACCTTCCCAGGTGTGCCACGTGTCTCTTCTGGGAAGCTAATCTCTGGCTGCGACCCTCCTGGCGGATGTGAATGGTCCAGAATCCCAAGAAGTCTTGGTTATCAACGAAGTCAGCTTGCAGTTTGGTATAGGATGCCTCCCTGGGGCTGCGATTGTCCCCTTCTGGCTCTGGCTGCCCTCGCCTGCCTGTCTTCGGTGGGGGATGGGCTGGCTCCACAGCTAGCTAGCTCTGCTCAGTCCCTTGTTCTGTGAGCATGCTTGGTGGTGGTTAGGGCTTTCCCCAGGATCACCGGATAGCTATCCCACAGTCTGGGTTGCTATCTCAAGCTAGTTCCCTCAGATTGCCCTCAGGGCATTCAGGCCCGGTCCTTATCCTAAGCAATGCAGCCGGCTCCTCCCTGTCCCTCCCTCACTTGGTAGTGGAAGATGCAAGCCTCTGGGCTGTTGCACCACTGGGAGTTGCTGTTAGGCACATAATATGTGGGTTTTAATTATTTATTTATTTTTCCTCCCAGTTATTTTGCCCTCTGAGATTCCAAGGCTCACCACAGACCCACCAGAGTGTTTCCTGGTGTTTGGAAACTTCCCTCTCTTTTTTTTTTTAAGACTCTCTTCCCGGGAAGGATCTCCATCCCTAACTCTTTTGTCTCTCTTTTTATCTGTTATATTTTGTCCTACTTCCTTTCAAAGGCAATGGGCTGCCTTTCTGGGTGCCTGATGTCCACTGCCAGCATCCAGAAGTGGTTCTGTGGAATTTGTTTGGCGTTCAAATGTTCTTTTGATGAATTTGTGGGGGAGAAAGTGGCCTCCCCGTCCTATTCCTCCACCATCTTAGGACCGTCTCCTAAATTTATTTTCTTCATTACTTAAGAGGACAAGATTACCTTTTGGTGATCAGTGGGAACTTACATAGTTCTTGCTCTGGGGCTGGTAAAAATTATCTTTGTCTATGGTAAGGGGCAGCAGTCCCAGGGCCACACACTTCCACTACTCATAATACATCCTCATTTTTGGGCTAGGTTACCAGAGTTTTGGAGAGGTGACCCATTTATTTAAAATTCAGAAGGAAAATTTGAGCTGGGTACTGAAAATGTCCAAGAAGTTCATCTTAACCAAAAAGATCCATGTATTATAAAACTTGAAACTTCAAGGTGTTTTGGAGGTTGATGAAGAGTAGATATACTTACAGCAGAGAAGAGGCTGTGAAGAATGAAAAGTAATATATTGGGACCATCAAACCAAAAACAAAAATACAACCAAGGTATGAGTGTTTCTAGAAAAAAATTGATGTAAACTTAAAAATATTAAATTTCAGCTATAATGTATGGATACTTGGTATAGTGCTGATACTCAGTAAATATTTGTTGAAAGAAGGATGCCTGTTAATGTAAAATGTTACGTGGATAACACGTGTGTCCACTTTTTGTCCATCTGTCTATCTTGCCTTCCACCCATCCACTCAAACATTCATCAAATGGTTACTACATAGTCTCTTTCTGACAACCAGCAACACAATGTTCAAGAAGTATGTGCTCACTGTGTTTGTTATTTTCAGGAAAACAGGTTTGTGGGTGAGAGGACCTAGCATGGAGCTGTTTTTATTCCTGAGCACAATTTTAGAAAAAGTTTACCTTTAAATCTGTAGTTGACCCAAGGGACATTGACACCACCCCTAATTGCCAGTGGGTTTGCTTCTCTGCTGCCTGCTTCCCAGCTCTGCTTCATTCCTGGGTGAGGAATGTGTTAGATCATTTGACTTCTGTGGTGTTGTCTTCAACTCTCTCTTATCTTGGGCATCCTTCACCTGTTTCTCATCAATCTTTCCTGAGAATAGCTTCTCTGACCTCTCCTCATTCATTGTACAGGCAGAAATGTGTCTGCTATTCTTCATACTCTGTAACATCTGTATTGGAGACCATATATACAAATACTTATATAACACTGTGTAGTACTCTATGTGTGGGCTTTCCCAGGGGGTGCTAGTGGTAAAGAACATGCCTGTCAATGCAGGAGACTTAAGAGATGTTGGTTTGATCCTTGGGTTGGGAAGATCTCCTGAAGAAGGAAATGGCAACCCACTCAAGTATTCTTGGCTGGAGAATCCCATGGACATAGGAGCCTTGAAGCCTACAGTCTATAGTATTGGAAAGAGTCGGACATGAATGAAGTGACTTAATACACACATGCACACTCTGTACTCCATACTAGCTGCATGCATGCTAAGTTGCTTCAGTCCAACTCTTTGCAACTCTATGGACTGCAGCCTGCCAGGCTCCTCTGTCTGTGGGATTATCCAGGCAAGAATACTGGAATGGGTTGCCATGACCTCCTTCAGGGTATCTTCCTGATCCAGGGATTGAACCCAAATTTCTTACATCTCTTGCATTGGTATGTGGGTTCTTTACCACAAGCAACACCTGGTAAGTCCATATAGTACTAGGTATTCCAGACAAAATAAGGTGATTAGTGTATACCATTGCAGATCCATTTCTCCTGTATATGTTCCTAGTGAAAAGCAGAGCTTGATAAATCAGTTCTCAAATTTGTGCATATTGTAGGTAAGAAAAGAAAGGAAAAGGTGCAAAGATATCATGCTGGGTTGCCATGCCCTCCTCCAGGTGATCTTCCCAACCCAGGGATCGAACCCAGATCTCCCGCATTGCGGGCAGATTCTTTATTGTCTAAGCCACCAGGGAAGCCCTGGGGGTGTGTTCCCCAGAGTTAATTATTTCTGGGTTTGATGTGGCTGGCTTCACATTCACTAAGGGTGCAGAAGTCTTTCAACTAGGTTCTGGATTATTTTTACAAAGAGAATTTCTCCACATGTTGCTCTGAATCAATGTGGCCATTGGGGGATGAAAAGTTCAGAGCTTCCTATTATGGCAAGTTACTAATGTTTTACCCTCTTGTGTGAGTTTCAGCTGATTGTGTTCTTAGGAATTGACCCATTTTAACTAAGCTATCAAATTCATGGACGTAGAGCTTTTCATAATACTATTTTATTATGCTTTTAATGTCCATGACATCAAAGAAATGACCCCCCATTTTAACTACAACTTGTTTTATTTGTGTCTTCTTGACTTGGCAGGTGAGGGTAGCCCTGGGTATAGGTTTATCAATTCTACTCTAAAGAACCACCTTTGGTTTCATGGATTTTTTTCCCCTGGTGATTTCTTATACACAATCTCATTGATTTTTATTCTGATTTTCACATGTAGTTTACTGTGGCTTAGTTTGAATTTAATTTCTCAACATTACTGATCTCAATATTCCTACCTGGGAAAACTGCTCGTGAAAGCAATTGTTCTCCCTTTCAAATGCAAACCACAGTTAATTCTTGGTTGCATGTTACCTAGAGTTAATATAGTAGTAGAAATTCTTCCTGAAGCATTTGATGAGACTAGTATTTCATGAGGCTAGTATTACCTTAATTCAGACAAAGACATTACAAAAGAGGAAAAGCACAGACCAATATTTCTTGTGAACATAGATGCAAAATTCCTCAGCCAAATATTAACAACCCAAATCCAGCAATGTCCAATAAGATTTATTTAAGGTGTCCATGACTGGTTCATGCACTGGTTCAGTATTTGAAAACCAATCAGGATAAACCATCACATCAACAAATTAAAGACTAGAAATCACAAAATTGTATTTTTATTTATGTATAAAAATCATCTGACAAAATCCAAAACCCACTCATGATAGAAACTCTCAGCAAACTAGGAATGGAGGGGAAACTTCCTCAACTTGAGAAAGAACATCTACAAAGTAGTTACAGCTAACATCATTGTCATTGGTGACAAACTAGAAGCTTTCCTGCTAAAATGAGGGGTAAGGCAAGATATCCCCTGTTATCATTCCTATTTGACCTTGTAGTGGAATTCCTAGTTAATACAGGAAGACAGGAATAGGAAATAAGAGGAGTATGCAGATTGAGAAGGAAGAAACAAAACTGTGTTTATTTCAGACAATGTAATTTTCTATGTAGAAAATCACCCCCCCAAAATTTTTTTAACCTCCAGGAACTACTACTAATGAGCAGTTTTAGCATGATTTCACTATATAATTTTAAAGTGAAAGTGAAATTTGTTCAGTCATGTCTGACTCTCCAGGCCTGAATACTGGAATTCTCCAGGCCAGAATACTGGAGTGTGCAAACTTTCCCTTCTCCTGTGGATCTTCCCAACCCAGGGGTCGAACCCAGGTCTCTCACATTGCAGGCAGATTCTTTATCTGCTGAACCACAAGGGAAATCCATAGTGTTAACATATGGCCATCAATTTCTTTCCTATATACTAGCAACGAACAATTGGAATTTGACATTAAAAACACAATATTATGTACATTAAAGCAAAAATTGAACTACTTAAATCTATATCTGGGAACACCTGTACAAGTTTTATTCAAATAAAACTATAATACTCTGACTAAAGAAACCAAAGAGGCTCTAAATAATAGGAAATATATTCCACATCCAGCAACAGGAGGTCTCAAAATTGTGTAGTATTTAGTTCTCTCCAATTCAGTGTTCTTCTCTGGTGACTCAGTTGGTAAAGAATCTGCCTACAATACAAGAGACCCAGGTTCAACCCCTGGATGGGAAATATCCCCTGGAGAAGGAAATGGGAACCCATTCCAGTATTCTTGCCTGGAAAACCTCGTGGACAGAGGAACCTGGTGGGCTGCAGTCCATGGGGTCGCAAAGAGTCAGACATGATTGAACATTTGAGCAATTTAGTATAAGCTTAAATGCTACCCTAATCAAAATCTCAGCAAGATTTTTGTTAAGATATGAACAGTCTTTTCTAAAATCTGTGTGAACAGTTTAAAGACCCAGAATAGCCAACACAATATTGAAGAAAAAGAACAAGGACAGAGCACTGATACTATTTGACTTAAGACTTACTGTAAGCTACAGTGTTTAATACAGTGTGGTATTGATGAAAGCATAGAGATATGGATCAGTGGAACAGAAGAGGGAGGCTAATTATTGTTGTTTTTTAGTCACTCAGTCATGTCTGACTCTGTGACTCCATGGACTGTAGTCCACCAGGCTTCCTTCTGTTCATGGGAATTTCCAGGCAAGAATACTGCAGTGGGTTTCCATTTACTAGATATAGATATAGAAGACTGACCTTTGACAAAAGAATAAAGTAATCCAATGGAAAAATATAGAGGATAGCTTTTTCAGCAAAGGTTTCTGTCACTATAGAATATTCTCTCCCCTAATCCTGTCTCTCTTTTCCACACACATACAAGATCTTATACACTTCACAAAAGTTAACTCAAGTAGATCATAGCCTTAAATGTAAAGAATATATATATATATATATATATATTCAATGGAATATTACTCAACAATGAAAAAGAATGAAATAATGCCATTTGCAGCAACATGGAGAGATGTAGAGATTATCATACTAAAAATGAAGTCAAACAGAGAACAACAAATGTATGATATTGGTTATGTGTGACATCTTAAAAAAAATGATACAAGTGAACTTACATACAAAACAGAAATAGACTCACAGACAGAGAAAACAAATATGGTTTCCCTAGGGGAAGGGAGACAGAGGAATAACCTAGGAGTCTGAAATGAACATATACATCATACTGTATAAAAAATAGATAATCAACAAGGATCTACTATATAGCACAGGGACCTATATTCAGTATTTTGTAATAACCTATAACTGAAAAGAATCTAAAAAGGATATATATATATATATATGCTGCTAAGTCACTTCAGTCATGTCCAACTCTGTGCGACCCCATAGACGGCCGCGTACCAGGCTCCCCCATCCCTGGGATTCTCCAGGCAAGAACATTGGAGTGGGTTGCCATTTCCTTCTCCAATGCATGAAAGTGAGAGGTGAAAGTGAAGTTGCTCGGTGGTGTCCG
>NW_011494744.1:113852-120944 GCF_000754665.1 Bison bison bison | reverse complement strand
CCTCTGTCCATGGGATTTTCCAGGCAAGAGTACTGGAGTGGGGTGCCATTGCCTTCTCCATATATATATATATAAATAACTGAAGCAGTTTACTGTACACCTGAAACCTAATACAATATTGTAAATCAACTGTACTTCAATTTAAAGTAAATAAATATCTGTACATGAATCTTTATAATTGCTTTATTCACAATTGCCAAAACTCAGAAGAAGCCAAGATGTCCTTCAATAGGTGAATGGATAAGCAAATTGTAGTATATCCAAACAATTGAATATTGCTTTTTTTCCCCTTAGAAAAGACCTATAAGACCATGAAAACACATGGAAGAACTTTATGAGAATTACTAAGTGAGAGAAATCAATCTGAAGACTACATTGCAAAATTATGAATACAGTAAAAAGATCATCAGTTGCCAGGGGCATGGTGGAGGGAGGGATTAATAAGTGAATCACAGAGGATTTTTAGGGAAATGTTGTTCTGTATGATACTACAGTGGTAGAGTATCATACAGAATAGCAGAGACATTAGTCTCCTGACAAAGATCCGTATAGTCAAGGTTGTGGTCTTCCCAGTAGTCATGTATGGTTGTGAGAGCTGGACTGTAAAGAAGGGAGAACGCCAAAGAATATATGTCTTTGAACTGTGGTGCTGGAGAAGACTCCCAAAAGTCCCTTGGACAGCAAAGAAATCAAACCAGGCAATCTTAAGGGAAATTAACCCTGAATACTCACTGGAAGGACTGATGCTGAAGCTGAAGCTCCAGTATTTTGGTCATCTGATGTGAACAGCTGACTCATTGGAAAAGTCCATGATGCTGGGAAAGACTGAGGGCAGAGGAGCAGAACGCATCAGAGGATGAGATGGCTGGATGGCATCACCGATGCAATGGACATGAATTTGAGCAAACCTCAGGAGATGGTGAGGGACAGGGAGACCTGGCGTGCTGCAGTCCATGGGATCACAAAGAGTAGGACATGACTGTGCAACTGAACAACAACGTGACTATATATCAGAAAGAAAGTGAAAACACTAATTCAAAATGATAAATGCACCCCAGTGTTCATAGTAGCACTACTTACACTTGCCAAGATAAGGAAGCATCTCATGTGTCCATCAACAGATGACTCTGGTAAGGAAGATGTGGTCTGTATATTTATACTGGAATATAATATAATTTTTGATAAAATAATTACTCAGCCATTAAAAAGAATGAAAACCAATACGATACTGTAAAGTAATTAACCTACAATTAAAATAAATAAATTTATATTTAAAAAAAGAATGAAATTCCACCAGTTGCAACAAAGTGGATAGTCCTAGAAAATATTATGCATAGTGAAATATTTCAGACAGATAAAAAAATATTGTATGATCACTTATATCAGGAATTGAAAAAAATAATTTAAATGAATGTACAGGCAAAACACAAAACAGACTCACAAATATAGAAAACTAAGTGCTGCTGCTAAGTCACTTCAGTCATGTCCAACTCTGTGCGACCCCATAGACGGCAGCCCACCAGGCTTCCCCGTCCCTGGGATTCTCCAGGCAAGAACACTGGAGTGGATTGCCATTTCCTTCTCCAATGCATGAAAGTGAAAAGTGAAAGTGAAGTCGCTCAGTCGTGTCCGACCCTCAGCGACCCCATGGACTGCAGCCTTCCAGGCTCCTCCACCCATGGGATTTTCCAGGCAAGAGTACTGGAGTGGGGTGCCATTGCCTTCTCCGAGAAAACTACATAGTGGTTACTAAATGGGTGAAGGGAAGGGTGTGTGGCAAGTGGGGGGGGTATGGTATTAAGAGATACAAACTACTGTGTATAAAATAGATTAGCAATAAGGATATATTGTACAGCACAGTCAATTATAGCCATTATCTTTTAGTAACAGTGGAGTATAATTTGTAAAAATACTGAAGCACTATGTTGTACACCTGAAACTAATATAATATTAGAAACCAATTGTGCTTCAATTAAAAATAAAATAATTTCTATTAATTAAAAAAAGAAACCCACTAATTCACAACTCTAGCCAAACTGAAGTTTGCATTATTCAATGGCAATGAAGGAGTTAATAATGATGACCTCCTGATCATTAGGACAGCCAGAAGAATGCTATTTGATGTCAGACAGTATTGAACTGGGAGATGGAAAACTTGGATTGTCACTCAAGGCCTTGAACTAATGTAATGAGGAAACACCATCCAAGTCAATTTTCTAATTGCGCCTTAGAAAAAAGAAAGACTGGACTAATTGATCTCAGAGATTCCTTGAATTTTTAAATTATCTTTGATTCTATTATTCTATAAAAAGCAATGAACTTTTAACAGAAAGGAAAGTGGAACAAAGCAGGCACACTCATTTCTCAAAGAATAAAAGGGCAGCTCTAAAGAAACTGACTGAATAGATTTCATCTACAATAAACTATTCAGTTATTTTAGAGTTTAGAGCTACCTGAGTTAGGCTACAAATTACTGCTTCTCTTTGTTGTAAATAAAAGCTACTCTGAGTCTTAAACTCAGTCAAGTTTACAGGTTACAAAACTAAACTTTTCTGACCCCCATTTTAATCAACTGGTGCAGTAATTATTAACCAAGTCAATATATTTGGAAATTCACTGAGTAGGATGAATCACAAAATATTGACTCATGCCACATACGCAGTAAGTGTGGTGACCCTGGTGAACTGAATGTTTGGTTAGGGGGAAGCACACATGACTCAAGAGATGTGAGTTCCAGTCTCAGCTCTACCACATGCAGGTACTGTGTCATTGGCACAAGTACTGAATCTCCAAGGCCCAGTTTCTTCATCCCCCAAATGAAAATAGCTTTACCTTCAGTTAAGGTAATTGAGAGAAAATCCTGGGTGTGAAAATCCTGTTAAACATGGTGAATAAAACATGAATCCATGTAAACATGAGGGATAAAGGATGAGTGGGAGAAGATAGATAGCCCCAAAATAAACCCATGCACCTTTGGTCAATTAATCTGCAACAAAGAGGGCAAGAATATACAATGGAGTAAAGACAGTCATTCCAATAAGTGATGCTGGGAAAACTGGACAGCTACATGTAAAAGAATAAAATTAGAACATACTCTAACACCATATATAAAAATAAACTCAGATGGATTAAAGACCTAAGTGTAGGACCAGATACTATAAAACTCTTAAAGGAACACATAGGCAAAACACTCTTTGAGATAAATTGAATCAATAACTTTTTGGATCCACCTCCTAGAGTAATGAAAAATTTAAAAAAATAAATAGGACCTGAATAGTTTTTGCATGGCAAAGGCAACCATATACAAAATGAACACACAACCCACAGAGTGGGAGAAAATATTTGCAAATGATACAGCTCATAGGAGATTAATCTCCAACATATACAAACAACTCATGCAGCCCATTACTAAAAAAAGAAAAAAAACTCAAGCTAAAAGTGGGCACAAAATAGAAATAGACATCTCTCCAAAGAAGATGTATGGATGGCCAAAAAGCACATGTAAAGATGTTCAAAGTCACTAAGTATTGGAAAAATGCACATCAAAACTCCAATGAGAAATCACCTCACACCACGGTGAATGGCCATCAACAAAAAGTCTACAAACAGTAAATGCTGGAAAGGGTGTGGAGAGAAGATAACCTTCTTGCACTGTTAGTAGAAATGTAAATCAGTACAGCCACTGTGGAAAACAGTATGGAGGTTCCTTAAAAAACTAAAAATAGTTACCATATGGTCCAACAGTCCCACCCCTGGGCATGTATCTGGAGAAAAACATACTTCACGATTATACATGCACCCCAGTGTTCACTGCAGCACTATTTACAAAAGCTAAGATATGGAGTAGACCTAAATGTTTATCAACGGATGAATAGATGAAGAAGATGTGGTACGTATGACAATGGAATACTACTCAACCTAAAAAATGAAGGAAATAATGTCATTTTTAGTAACATGGATGGACATAGAGATTATCATAGTGGGTGAAGTCAAAGACAAATATCATATGATATCACTTATATGTGGAATCTAAAAAGTGATACAAATGAACTCACAAAACAGAAATAGACTCACATATTTTGAAAAAAAAAAAAAAAAGTAATGGTTACCAAAGGGGAAGGGCTTCCCTGTGGCTCAGATGATAAAGCGTCTGCCTGCAATGCAGGAGACCCAGGTTTGATCCCTGGGTCAGGAAGATCCCCCGGAAAGGGAAATGGCAACCCACTCCAGTACTCTTGCCTGAAAAACTTCATGGACTGTCGCCTGAGGAGCTTGATAGGCGACAGTCCAAGGACTCACAAAGAGTCGGACATGACTGAGCGACTTCACGATGATGACCAAAGGAGAAAGGGGGAGGGAGAGATAAACTAGAAGGTGGGAATAACCTACACACACTACTATATATAAAATAGATAATAAACAAGGACCTACTGTATAAGACAAGGAACTCTACTCAGTGGTCTATAGTAACCCATATGGGAAAATAATGTGGAAAAAAAATAGGTATATGTATAACTAAATCACTTTGCTGTACACCTGAACTTAACACAACACTGTAAATCAACTATACTCCAATATAAAATAAAAATTCTTTTTAATTTTGTAATTGAGTCTCGACAAAAACTTACTTATCTCTGCAAAAAGATCTTAGAAATAACTGCACTAGTCAATCTAAACAAATATGACATCTTTGTAGAATCTGTGTTTGTAAAGCACTGCTATTAGTGATCTAGTGATGTTTACCCCTCCAGTAATATTTAGATCATCATGACCACTAACTGTCTTCTGTTTGAATCTGCATGATCTGGTGGTTCTGGGCTGAGGGTCTGTTTAATGAAGTCCATGCCTCTGATCCTCCACTGAATCTACACCTGTTGTTCTGTGTAAAATCTCTCGTCCTTGCTCTTGATGACAAATTGAAATTATAATGGAGTAATCACAGTTCAGGCATACAAAAATGGAGTCAGCAGGCCACTGAGGATCCAGTCTTAGGGTTGTCTCCACACCTCTGAGAACTTGATGTTTCTTTGACCTATACCAGACCCAAGGACAGGACTAGCCGTATTCAGAGAACACTTACCAGCTACATCCTTATATTCTCAAGGTCTCCCATTGTAACTATGCAACCATTTTGGACCTCTACCAATGATTACTTAATAGAAACCCTTACTTGCCAGCTCCAACAGTGATTCTTGACAAACACTTTTTGTAATTTTGTGAATTTTGCCCTCATAAGCCTCCACAGTTTTGTAGTCCAGCAGAGTGTGATTCAGTTGTTTCTTGAATCTCTGTCTCTTGGGCTGCAGTCCTAACAAACTCCCAGTAAACACCTTTTTATATCAGTCAAGTCTGCATTTTCTGTGTATTCTTAATTCCATTATTTCTGACAAAGACAGACTCCAAGAGGCAACAGAAACAATTGTTTCTGGAGGCAAGTAGGAGGCTTGAGCCATAGTTTCTCAAGCCTTCCCCACTAAATTCTTGAGACTGGCTGTTCCCTCCATTGCCTGAGTGAGTTTTTCCTCTTTGGTGTTGGAGAGGGGTGAATATCTTTTTAGAATTTCTTGTCTTGAGAATCTATGACTTTTTCCCTCAAAGTCCAGGGACACGCGTATCCTGTGACGCCTGTTATTGTTATTTTATGAACAATCAATGAACAATCAGTGGGGTGCATATTCAGAGTAATATTTTAGGCTATTTGGTTTTGTTTTTCTAAAATTGTTCTTGAGGTAGCTGAGGTATATATGAGAATGCATCACAACAGGAGTCAGAAGATCTCAGTTTAAATCCTAATTTTATTTATTATGAGCCTTGTGATGCTGGACAGTTCTCTTACCCCAGATCTCCCTTTCCCTCATGTGAAAAATATAAAATTACTATCTCTACCTTCCTTTTTTTCTTTGCTAAGTTAGATGTGAGATTTCAAGGTAAAAGTCATGTAAATTTACTTAGATAATTACTGTTAAATAATCAAATAAATCTTTGATTATTTAAGAGGTTTGAATTATGTTAATGTTAAGCATGAATTCCAAGAATGAAGATCATGTGAAAATCAAGAGGTGATTATTTGGAGCTTGATAGGACTGAAGCCCAGGAGGCACAGATCCAAGAAACTCTTAAATTATGTTCTTCTAGTGGAGAAGGAAATGGCAACCCACTCCAGTGTTCTTGCCTGTAAAATCCCAGGGACGGAGGAACCTGGTGGGCTGCCATCTATGGGGTCGCACACAGTCAGACACGAATGAAGCGACTTAGCCACAGCAGCAGCAGGCTACAACATGGGGAAATTAATAAAGACAAGAAACCACAAGAGTAGGTGAAGTTTTTGTCAAGAACTAGACTTGTGCTGTGGTTCATGGGGTCACAAAAAATCGGACACAACTGAGCGACTAAACTGAACTGAACTGAGACTTGTAGATGGCAAGAGGTAAGGATGCTTGTAAGCAAAATTGGTTGGAGTTAGAAATGGTTACAGAGTTGTGAAGCAGTGGAGGAAGAGATGGGGTTGGGAGGGAGGACAGTCTGGAGAGGACTTTGAAAATACAAAGTTGTAGCAAGCACCTGCTAGCATATATTGTTTCCAAAATGGTTGGTGGAGTCCTTGAGTTTGACACAGAAAAGAATTCAAGTTCTCAGTGATACAGGAACACTTATGTCTAAAACCACATCCACAGTGACCACTGAACTTCATTTTGGATGCCAGAACCATAGTTACTCTATTCTGATTTTTAAACTATCTTACATATGTCATAATTAATTATTTTTTTATAACTGTAATGGTAGTGCAATACATTAAAAACTTTAAACACATACATTTTCAAGGACAAATTATCCTATATTGCATTATAAGATAAATATCTATATATATTTTTTAATAAAAAAGGCATAGAATACACTAATTTCCCTCAAAGTCATACATTTGCAACTTGTCATTGACTAGAATCCAGAGTTTTGAGCTGTTTGGGGCATCAAATTATTTATTTTAGTGGTTCTAATTCTTGGCTGCACAATGGAAATACTTTTTTTTTTTTTTAATTAGCAAACCTGATCCCAATCCAGTGCAATTAAATGACAGTCATTTAACAGAAGGAA
>NW_011494744.1:110394-113752 GCF_000754665.1 Bison bison bison | reverse complement strand
AAAACAAGACTAAAGGACACTTTAATTTTATCTTTATCAGTGGCCAAAGTCCATTCAGAATAGAGTACAAAATGGATGTGATTGAATGGTATCTTTATTCCTCAGAGAGGCCCAAGTTGAATTAGCAGGGACTGTTACAAAAGCTTTTGATTTCAGGCTCACAGTCATCCGAGTAAGAAGAGAAGGCATCAATGGATCTGCCTGTGGTCCTGGTGCTCTGTCTCTGCTGTCTGCTTCTTATCTCACTCTGGAAACAGAGCTCTGGGAAAGGGAAGCTCCCGCCGGGCCCCACTCCTCTCCCAATTCTTGGAAATATCCTACAATTAGATGTTAAGGACATCAGCAAATCTGTAAGCAATGTAAGTAGGTTTTATGTTCCTCCAGTGTCTTGTAAAAGGTAAGTAAAATAAGCCCAATTAAAAAAATAATATATACTATTTTGAGCACACTCTTAAAGCAGGTCAGTTTGAAGCAAATTACTCCCTGTAAATTTGATATTTTTCTTGCCTTTTCAGGCCTGTTATTATCATAAATAGAGGAATAAAGTAATGTGTTTTGTGAGTAGAGAAGAGTTTAGGTCTTTGTATGGTAGAATCAAAATAATTAAGTTTTAAAAGCTGGGAGTGTTGCCTCCTTTCTTTATTTCACAGCCATTTGCTACGATTTGGGACTGAAAGTAAAGGGTAAGTGAAGTGTTTTGTGATTAGTGATTTCTTTCCAGAAATCATTTACTATATTGTTGTTCAGTTGCTCAGTTGTGTCCTACTCTTTGTGACCCCATGGACTGCAGGATGCCAGGTTTCTCTGTCTTTCACCACCCTCCAGAGCTTGCTCAAACTCAAGTCCATTGAGTCAGTGATGCCCTCCAGTCATCTCATCTTCTGTCGTCCTCTTCTGCCTTTAATCTTTCCCAGCATCAAAATCTTCTCTAATGAGTTGGCTCTTCACATCAGGTAGCCAAACAAAGTCCTGGAGCTTCAGCTTCAGCATGAGATTAGTGATTTCTTTCCTGAAATCATTTACTATATAAGCTGTGTGTTTTGTTCAGATGACCAGGAAAACAGAACTTTTCTGAAGAAGGGCATTGTGCCTGGTGTTAAGGAATTAACTTAGGATTAGGATGATCATGGGGGAATGAAAGAAAGAAGTCATCAGTTAGGGTCCCACTGGCGGCAGCAGCATTCATTTGGATTCTGCAGGACACTGCCATCTGTATCCTGTGAATGCTGCCGCACAGAAGGTGTTGTTCTTCCATGAGATGCTGCATGTCCTGGCACTGCCTCTATGATGCTTCCTCTCTTTCTGTGTTAGTGATACCAGAGGATCTCAAACTAGGCTGGGCATTAGAGTTATATGAACTTATTTTTTAAGTTATAAATTTCTAGTATTCATCATAGGGCTACAGAGTCAGAATTCTAATGACCGCTTCATGCGTGATTCTGAAGCAGTGAGCTGGCTGTTGGTCCAAAAGGTGGACCTTAAGGATTGCTACATTGCTTCTCAAGGATCAGAGGATGACTATGATCTTCAAATTTGAATCCTCTAAATATTAGCCCTGGGGTGCTGGACATGGAACAGAATTCCACAACCTTGGTTTCCTTATTTATAGTAGGGCAAATAAACCCACTGAAAGTGCTGATTTGAGGATTAATTATAACCTGTGTACCAGCTACTTGGGCCATTACTCAGCATTTCAAGTCATCCATAAGTAGAACCTATAACAATTACCACCATATTTCTGCATTAAATTCTGAATTTAATACATAATTAGGCTGTCTCTGGCAGAATAAAAACATAATAGCAGGATGATGATACATTCTGCATCAGGCACAACATAGTATCTCATACTGACTTCTTTTGCTATTACATGCATCTCCATTCCCAGCTCTCAAAAGTCTACGGCCCTGTGTTCACTCTGTATTTTGGCATGAACCCCCTGGTGGTCTTGCATGGATATGAAGCAGTGAAAGAAGCTCTGATCGACCTGGGAGAGGAGTTTTCTGGAAGAGGCAGTTGCCCAGTGATTCAAAGAGCTTCTAAGGGATATGGTAGGTGTGTATGTGTGGGTGTTCAGCATTGGTAAATGGTAGGAGTGGGGAGGATGGAAAAGGAAATTTGACAACTGTCTGCCATGGCTCCTCAGCAGATCGTGTTCCCTCTCTGAGGCTGCCATGTGTCAGCTCACTCCTCCTTCCCTAGAACTTGCTCCTAGTTTCTGTTTCCCCTGCTGGTAGGAGTCATTTTCAGCAATGGGAAGATATGGAAGGAGACCCGGCGCTTCTCCCTCATGACCCTGCGAGATTTCGGGATGGGGAAGAGGAGCATGGAGGACCGTGTTCAACAGGAAGCGTGCTGCCTGGTGGAGGAGTTGAGAAAAACCGACGGTGGGTGATTCTATTTTCTCTTAAGTCTGACCTTAACAGACTTCTCTCTCTCCAGTGACATCCTTGGAAATATTTCAGGGACAACCTCATCTTTCATACTAGTATTGGTTGTTAGCCCTTAGATGGGGGGAGGGGGTTATAAAGCATAGGCAGCCAAGGAGGTTTTGTGTATCTGTGCTTATTATGTGTATACTCCCATGACTATGCATGCAGTGTGAGTATAAAGATCATTTAATCAAATTATCTCCTGAACTTTGTTTTCAAATCAGAAATCACAAAACATAGTTTTGAGTCATTTCCTAAAAATATTAAAGAACAGAGAAGGGTAGAGGTAATGTGGTTGTCTATTCCGGAATATTTTACCAGGAAATACTTGTTAATTGGACAGGGTGGGAATGACCATTATGTGGCATGAAACAAGTAATATGTGTGTTCACGTAAGTGGACTATATTTATATATTCAGCCTTACAGACACTTTTGAGAGTTACTTCCAAGGCTCAGGCCTACAATTCTGGCCAATAGTAATACCATCTATGGTTTTAATCATCTTGGGATATCTTAGTGCAATTCTCATCAATTATGCTTTCTCTGTAAAGACAGCACTCTTTATATTACTATCTTTTTTAAAAAATTTTATTTTATTTAACTTTACAATATTGTATTGGTTTTGCCATATATAAAAATGAATCTGCCACAGGTATACATGTGTTCCCCATCCTGAACCCTCCTCCCTCCCCATACCATCCCTCTGGGTCACCCCAGTGCACCAGCCCCAAGCATCCAGTATCGTGCATCGAACCTGGACTGGCGACTCGTTTCATATATGATATTATACATATTTCAGTGCCATTCTCCCAAATCATCCCACCCCCTCCCTCTCCCACAGAGTCCAAAAGACTGTTCTATACATCAGTGTCTCTTTTGCTGTCTCGTATACAGGGTTATTGTTACCATCTTTCTAAATTCCATATAT
>NW_011494744.1:98514-110294 GCF_000754665.1 Bison bison bison | reverse complement strand
TCAGTGCCATTCTCCCAAATCATCCCTCCCTCTCCCTCTCCCACAGAGTCCAAAAGACTGTTCTATACATCAGTGTCTCTTTTGCTGTCTCGTATACAGGGTTATTGTTACCATCTTTCTAAATTCCATATATATGCATTAGTATACTGTATTGGTGTTTTTCTTTCTGGCTTACTTCACTCTGTATAGTAGGCTCCAGTTTCATCCACCTCATTAGAACTGATTCAAATGTATTCTTTTTAATGGCTGAGTAATACTCCATTGTGTATATGTACCACAGCTTTCTTATCCATTCATCTGCTGATGGACATCTAGGTTGCTTCCATGTCCTGGCTATTATAAACAGTGCTGCGATGAACATTGGGGTACACGTGTCTCTTTCAATTCTGGTTTCCTCAGTGACAGCACTCTTTAAAAAGTATCAGCATTCATTATTTCTTGTTATTCAATACTAATTGTACCAATTTATATATTTTGAATAAATATATGCTACATCTTACTTCTGTTAAAACACATATATACCAAGTCAGTTCAGTTGAGTTCAGTCTTTTATTCGTGTCTGACTCTTTGCGACCCCTTGAACCGCAGCACACCAGGCCTTCCTGTCCATGACCAACTCCCAGAGTCCACCCAAACCCAAGTCCATTGACTTGGTGATGACATCCAACCATCTTATCTTCTGTCATCCCCTTCTCCTCTTGCCCTCAATCTCTCCCAGCATCTGGGTCTTTTCAAATGAGTCAGCTCTTTGCATCAGGTGGCCAAAGTATTGGAGTTTCAGCTTCAACATCAGTTCTTCCAATGAACACCCAGGACTGATTTCCTTTAGGATGGACTGGTTGGATCTTCTTGCAGTCCAAGGGACTCTCAAGAGTCTTCTCCAACACCACAGTTCAAAAACATCAATTCTTCTGTGCTCAGCTTTCTTTATAGTTCAACTCTCACATCCATACATGACTACTGGAAAAACCATAGCCTTGACTAGATGGACCTTTGTTGACAAAGTAGTGTCTCTGCTTTTGAATATGCTGTCTAGGTTGGTCATAATTTTCCTTCCAAGGAGTAAGCGTCTTTTAATTTCATGGCTGCAATCACCATCTGCAGTGATTTTGGAGCCCCAGAAAATAAATTCTGCCACTGTTTCCACTATTTCCCCATCTATTTCCCATGAAGTGATGGGACCAGATGCCGTGATCTTATTTTTCTGAATGTTGAGCTTTAAGCCAACTTTTTCACTCTCCTCTTTCACTTTCATCAAGAGGCTCTTTAGTTCTTCATTTTCTGCCATAAGAGTGGTATCATCTGCATATCTGAGGTTATTGATATTTCTCCCAGCAATCTTGATTCCAGCTTGTGCTTCCTCCAGCCCAGCATTTCTCATGATGTATTCTGCATATACATTAAATAAGCAGGGTAACAATATACAGTCTTGATATACTCCTTTTCGTATTTGGAACCAAGTCATAAAATATTTATTTAACGAAATTTTGACCTTAGCAACACCTGTTTATTTTGTCTTCTCCAAGTAGAATTTGGTTCTGTTTTCAGTTTGCAAATTTTGCCCCATCTTTTTTGGATTTTAGTAACAAATGTACAGTCTGCAATATATTTCTCTGCCATCTCGTTTTGTCTAAACTTCTGTGTTTGTGGTCTCTGTTCCACAGGCTGCAGGATTGTAGCTCTTCTAGTTTCTGATGTCTGCCCCTAGGGGGGTGAGATTGGTCTTGGAGCTGTGCAGGCTTCCTGGTGGGTGGGACTGAAACCTGCTCATTGGTGGGTGCAGCTGGGTCTTGTCCCTCTTGTGGGCAGAGCTGTGTCACAGAGTATGTTTAGAGGAAGCTGTTGGCTCAGGATAACTTTAGGCAGCCTAAAGTTAATAGGTAGAAGTCACCTTTTTGGTAAAAATATCAATAACCTCAGATATGCAGATGACACTACCCTTATGGCAGAAAGCAAAGAAGAACTAAGAGTCTCTTGATGAAAGTGAAAGAGGAGCATGAAAAAGCTGGCTTAAAACTCAACATTAAAAAAAAACGAATACCATGGCATTTCCCCCCACCCCATCACTTCATGGCAAATAGATCAGGAAACAGTGGAAACAATGACAGGCTTTATTTTCTTGGGCTCCAAAATCACTGCAGATGGTGACTGCAGCCATGAAATTAAAAGATGCTTGCTCCTTGGAAGAAAAGTTATGACCAACCTAGACAGCATATTAAAAAGCAGAGACCTCATTTTGCCAACAAAGGTCCAGATAGTCACAGCTATGGTTTTTCCAGTAGTGATGTAAGATCACTACTAGTGATGTAAGACAGTTGTACCACAAAGAAAGCTGATTGATGAAGAACTGATGCTTTTGAACTGTGGTTGGAGAAGACTCTTGAAAGTCCCTTGGACAGCAAGAAGATCAAACCAGTCAATGCTAAAGGAAGTCAGTCCTGAGTATTCATTGGAAGCACTCATGCTAAAGCTCTGATACTTTAGTCATCTGATGTGAAGAACTGACTCTTTGGAAAGACCCTGACTCTGGGAAAGATTGATGAAAGGAAGAGACGGGGACAACAGAGGATGAAATGGTGGGAGGGCATCACTGACCTGATGGAGGTGACTTTGAGCAAACTCCCAGAGTTGGTGATGGACAGGGAAGCCTGGCATGCTGCAGCCCATGGAGTCACAGAGGATCAGGGCAGGACTGAGCAACTGACCTGAACTGGATTGATTGATATTTCTCCTGGCATCTTGATTCCAGCTTGTGCTTCATCCAGCCTGGCATTTCACATGATGTACTTTGCATATAAGATAAATAAGCAGGGTGACAATGTACAGCCTTGACATACTCCTTTTCCAATTGAAACCAGTCTGTTGTTCCATGTCTGGTTCTAACTGTTGCTTCTTGACCTGCATGCAGATTTCTTGGGAGGCAGGTAAGGTGGTCTGGTATTCCCATCTCTTGAAAATTTTCCACAGTTTGTTGTGATCCACACAGTCAAGGCTTTAGTGTAGTCAGTGAGGCAGAAGTAGATGTTTTTCTGGAAGTCTGTTGCAAATAATACAACAGATGTTGGCAATTTGATATCTCATTTCTCTGCCTTTTCTAAATCGAGATGGTACATCTAGAAGTTCTCAGTTCACATACCATAAGCAATATCATATGATAATTATCTTTGTCTGGCTTACTTCACCAATATAATAATTTCATAATGCTGAAAATGGCATTATTTCTTTATTTTAATGAATGAGTAATATTTTGGGGGGCTACCTTGATGGCATTAGTGGTTAAGAATCTGCCAGCCAATGCAGGAGATGTGGGTTCAATCCTTGGACTGGAAAGATCTCCTGGAGAAGAAAATGGAAACCCACTCCAGTATTCTTGCCTGGGAAATCCCATGGACAGAGGGGCCTGGCAGACTATAGTCCTGGGGTCACAAAGAATCAGACATGACTTAGAGACTAAACAACAGCAGCAATATTCATTACGTGTGTGTGTGTTTCACATCTTCGGTATCCATGCATCTGTCAATGGACATTTAGGTTGTTTTCATGTCTTGTGCCAAGTCACTTCAGCCGTGTTCCACCCTTTGTGACCTCACGGATGGTAGGCCACCCGACTCCTCTTTGCATGGGATTCTCCAGGCACTAATACTGGAGTGGGTTGCCATCGCCTTCTCCAGTTTCCATGTCTTGGCTATTATAAATAGTGCTGCCATGAAATCGGGATGCACGTATCTTTTTGAATTAGAGTTTTTATCTTTTCTGAATATACGCCCAGGAGTGGGATTGCTGAATCATATGGTAGCTCTATTTTTAGTTTTTTAAGGAACCTCCATACAGTTCTCTTTAGTGGTTCCATCGATTTACATTCCCACCAACAGTATAGGAGTGTTTCCTTTTCTCCACATCCTCTACAGTATTTATTCCAAATATATTAATTTTAATGACCATGGTAAATGAGGGACATTAATTCTTAAAAAAGAAGAAATTTTAAACATGGAAACAAAATTAAGGGAATTCCACTCATCAAATTACCCTTTTGTTTCACTTATCTGGGGGTTTTACATTTTATATTACTTTAGACAAAAATCCAATTTATAATAATTGGTTAATTGTTCACTTGTACCTTAGTTTTTCTTCTCATATAGCATGGGTACTTTGTGTTTTATTACATTTATTTTTTCAAATGCATGAATTCAACTGTAGTCTCTCTCTCTCACTTTAGCTTTTCCTCCCTGATTCTGCACATGAGTTTTTCAGCTATTCATTTTGAGTTCCCTAACTATTTTCTTTCTTTCTGTCGTGTTTAATTTTCAGACAGATGATATTCAACATTGATAACTTTCATTATTAAATCATACAAAATGGCCTCTTTAAATGTTCTTGTCATTTTCCCTTCAAATTAACAGGCACCTTGAGTGAAAAGGGTACAAGTAAAGGTGGGAGTGAATTTAATATTTGTAAAAGCCCATTATTTAACTAGTTGTGCTGAAATATCCTACTCAGGTTAAGGTAAAGTGATGTGTTGATTTTATGCATGCTGAATATTTATTTTTAAAGGAATTTGTTGATGAGATATCACTTTAGAGTTTCTAAAATTACCTTTACCTGTTATCTCAAACACCAAGTGTCTCTTGTGTATGTTTTAGTGGTGTGTTTAAATTGTTTGTTATTCTTTAGGGTTGCCCTGTGATCCTACTTTCATCCTGGGCTGTGCTCCCTGCAATGTGATCTGCTCCATTATTTTCCAGAATCGTTTTGATTATAAAGATCAGATTTTTCTAGATCTAATGGAAAGACTGAATGAAAACGCCAGAATTCTGGGCTCTCCATGGATTCAGGTGAGGCCAAAGTCCTTTCTTCTCAAGAAATCATTTTGGCTTTTTTCTCCATGAGATCCAGATCTCTCTGGGCACCAAGCTATGAGGTGAATGTGAACAGCACACTCCTGCCCAAAGCTTAGCATCATGGCGTACTCATCTGGGGATGACGGCAGAGCCTGTAATGATAGACAGGAAAATACATACCCAGAATACAGAACTGCAATTCAGTCCCATTGGCTCTGTTCAGTGGTTTTTCCAGCAAGATCCAAAGACCAATTTCTGTAAACTACTTGGTAATTTCCCCAAAGCGTGACCACAGAAGTAGGACTTCAAGGTCCTACTGGAAAGGCTTTCATTGCCCACAAGTCTTGTTACCCAATCTCTACTCATGGATTCTTCAGCATGTTAGCTGACAGAAATATCTGTTTGGGAAGAAAGACAGTATTTCCTTCAAGGGGCTCCCACAGGACACTGAATATGATAGGAGAGTTTGATGCTTCAGTTGGTATCTTAACTGACAAAATAATTGCTTTGAGGATGACAAAATGATTATTTTTTAGTGTAGGAACCACAAACCAACATCACTGGTGTACCCTGTGCTGAGCTAAATGTTCTGCCCCCGCCTAAAAGACAATGGTGTGACCGTACAGAGGTCACTTAATTGCTCTGGTTTCCAGTTACTTCATCCATAAAATGTTGAGTTGCGTTTCATGGTATCTTTAGGACCCTTTTAGTCCTAAAATACCAATTTTATGGTTGATGCCACTAAACAGAAAAAGAGATATCAGGGATCAGCTTGTTTTCTATATCAGATTACCTAAACTCCCAGTCTGATGTCATCTATAAAAGGTGAACCATTGTGTTTCGTGCTATCTCTTATTACATAATTGTGGGGAGAATTAATGCAGAAAATGAAAGAATTGATACAAAGATGCCTTTGTACTGTAAACATGATGTATGAGTATAGGAGATGAATACCATCATTGATCCCTGGTTATAATTTTCTCCCGAAATACATCTATCAGCATAGAAAACTATGTATTTGTGAAGTTAAAAAGTCCCATCTATATAGTGATCATATTATTTTAATATTAAAATACATTTTCTAACCAGGACTTGGCATATAATATTTGAATCTTCATTAAGTGTTTCTTTTAATGAACATTTTTTTTTTCTAGCTCTGCAGTTCTTTCCCTGCTCTCATTGATTATGTCCCAGGGAAACATAAAAAATTCTTTGAAAATTATGCTTGTATGAAAAGTTATGTTTTGGAGAAAACAAGGGAACACCAAGCATCCCTGGACATGAACAACCCTCGGGACTTTATTGATTGTTTCCTGACCAAGATGGAACAGGTAAAATGTTAATGACAGCTCGATTATTTGATTGCTTGTGCATTTTTAGGGCTGTTGAATTTACCAGTGATGTTTCAGTGGTTTGGCCAGCAATGTTGACAAACATTTTAAGTACATGATGTATGTCCAAATCTGTAGTACGCATTATGGAAGATACAATGTTTAATTGTTAAATTAGTTGAATATATTGATTCTACTCTTCACCTACTAGTAATCTTCCTACAGAAGTACAGAATGACACCTCAGATGAAATGGAAACAATTAGAAACAAGTCAAAAAACACAAAATATCATGGAATAATATGAAGTTGAACATGATCATTGCACACACTGTATGAGGGAATGGAAAAGAATGGCTTAATCTAGCTGGGCTTCCTGCATACCAAGTGGTTGGAAATAAATCTTAATATATTTGCATTGAAGGACAGGGGAAGGAATTTTAGATGGTGAATACTGTATATATTATATACAGTATACATAGGCCTGTGATGAAAAAGAGTAGGTGGATGGAAGAGAGAGAGAGCACTTTGAGTGTGAAGTAAAAATGAATTGGTATAGATATGGAGCTGGAATTATATGTCTGTGGGCATGAATTATATACCATGTGTTGAAAAGACACACTTTTTCCTTCTTGGCACCCTTGTCAAAGATTAGTGCACTCAAAATTTGACCCTTTATTTGTGTAAGTAAGTAAGTAAGTGTTAGCTGCTCAGTTGGGCCCGACTCTTTGCGACCCCGTGGACTGCAGCCCACCAGGCTCCTCTGTCCATGAGATTTTCCAGGCGAGGATACTGGAGTGGGTTGCCATTTCCTTCTCCAGAGGATCTTCCTAACTAAGGATTGAACCCGGGTCTCCTGCACTGCAGGCAGATTCTTTACTGACTGAGTTGCAAGGGAAGCCCTAGATTATTTGTGTAACCTGACATCTATTCCATTAATCTAAATGTCAGTCCTCATACTGGTAGCATATCATCTGGTCATCTTAATTATTAGTTTTGTAATTACTTATGAAGTTGAGAAATGTGAGAACTCTAATTTTGTTGTTAATTTTAAAAAGTGTTTTGGCTATTCTGAATGCTTTGAATTTTCAGGTTAATTATAGGATAAACTAGTCAATTTAGGCAAAGAAATTAGTGATTTTTATAGGGATTGCAGGAAATCTGTTGATCGACTTATGGAGCAACATCATTTTAAAATATAGGTGAAATTCATATAACATGCAATTCACCATTTTAAAGTATATGATTTAGTTGTATAAACTTGCACTCAAAATGTTGTGTAATCACTAGTTCTCTTATTTCAAAACTTTCCTATCACTCTCCAGAAACATACCATATCCATTAAATGATCACTCTCCATTCCCTCCACCCCATCATGTGTTATCCTGTTTTCTGCTTTATGTCTATGGATTTGCTTGTTATGAATATAGTATGGGACTACTCAGGTGGTGCTAGTGGTAAAGAACCCTCCTGACAGTGCAGGAGACATAAGAGACAAGAGTTCAATCCCTGGGTTGGAAATATCCTTTGGAGGAGGGCATGGCAACCCCCTCCAGTATTCTTGCCTGGAGAATCCCATGGATAGTGGAGCTTAGCAGGCCACAGTCCATGGAGTCACAAAGAGTCTGACACGACTGAAACGACTTAGCATGCATGCATGAATATAGCATATAAAAAAACTCATAGCATTGCCCCTTTTGTTTTTGGCTTCATCTAGTATGTTTTGGATTCTTATCTAAGTTATAGTGTATACCAGTATTTGTTACTGTCTTGTATGGCTGCATGATATTCCATTTTAATATAAGTACCATGACTTTTTATACATTTATGTATTTGTGGACATTGTTGGTGTTTCCCTTTGGGTCTTAATGAACATTGTTGCCACAAAGATTTGTGTACAAATTTCCTCATGGACATATTTTCATTTATGTTGAGTATATTCCTAGGAGTGAAATCTATGAGGCCTATGGTAATTTTAAGTCTGACCTTTTTAGAAATAGCCAGACTTTCCCACGGTGACTGAAGCATTTATATTCCTACCAGCAATGTAAAGCATTCTTATTTTCCCACATAGTCACCATTATTTATTTTCTAGTTTCTTGTAGTTATTAATGCTAGTCTGGTTAATGTGAAGTGATCTCTCTTTGTGGCTTTAGTTTGCATTTCCTCAACGAACAACGATATAGAATATATTTCATGTGTCATTACCCATTTTTATTTCTTCTTTGGAGAAATATTGTTATTTAAGTCCTTTACCCTTTTAAAATTAGGTTCCTTGTCTTTGTTGTTGAGCTTTGATATTTTGGTATTACAAAAATAAAGTAAAAATGGGTATTTTGGGTATTATACGCTTACATACATGCATGCATGCATGCTCAGTCACTCAGTTGTGTCCGACTCTTTGCAACTCCATGGACTGGAGTTGGCAACCCACCAGGCTTCTCTATCCATGGAATTTTCCAGGCAAGAATACTGGAATGCGTTGTCATGCCCTCCTCCAGGGGCTCTTCCCAACCCAGGGATTGAACCCAGGTCTCTCACACTGCAGGTGGATTCTTTACCATCTGAGCCATAAGGGAAGTGCAAATTACTAGAGAAATACAAATAAAAACTACAATGAGGTGTCACTTCACACTGGTCAGAGTGGCCATCATCAGAAAGTCTACAAATATGGCTCAATGGTGAAGAACTTGCCTGCCAGTGCAGAAGCCACAGGAGATCTAGGGTTTGATCCCAGGTCAGGAAGATTTTCTGGAGAAGGAAGTGGCAACCCACTCCAGTATTCGTGCTGGGATAATTCCATGGACAGAAGAGTCTGTCAGGCTGTAGTCCATGGAATCAAAAAGAGCTGGACACGAATGAGTAACTACGCATGCATGCCGTAAATGGTAGAGAGGATGTGAAATAAAGGGAACCCTCCTACACTATTGGTGTGAATGTAAATTGGTGCTGCCATTATGGAGAACAGTATGAAGGTTCCTTTAAAAACTATTAATAGAGTTCTCATATGATCAGCAATCCCACTCTTAGGTATGCATCCAGAGAAAACTATAATTTGATGTTATGAACCCCAGTGTTCATAGTAGCACTATTTACAGTAGCCAAGACATGAAAGCAACCTAAGTAATCATCAACAGATGAATGGATAAAGAGGATGTGGTATATATATATATTCAATGGAATATTACTCAGCCATTAAAAATGAATTAAATAATGCCATTTGAGCAATATGGATGGGCCTAGAGATTATCATACTAAGTGAAGCAAGACAAAGACAAATATTATATATCACTTACATGTGAAATCTAAATATATATATATATATATAAGTTAACTTATTTATAAAACAGAAACAGACTCAGACAGAGTAAACAAACTTATGGTTAGGTAATAAAGGGAAGGGGGTGATTAAATGGGACTATGGGATTAATAGATACTACTATTAATCTTATTAATATTATTAAAACTACTATATATAAAATAGATAATTACTGTAAAACACAAGGGACTGTATTCAATATCTTGTAATAACCTATAATGGAAAAGAATCCAAAAAAGTGTATATCCTCTGCTGTATACCTAAAACTAGCACAGTTTTAAAAATAAGCTATACTTCATTTAATTATTTTTTTCCTTTTGCCCTTCCTCTGCTGGAAACATGAGGGGATTTTTCTCCAGTTGTACTGTCAGAATTTGGTCAAGCTCCTAGAATAAATTTCAAAAATTATGGTAGCTCCTGGATGACTCAGTCATCCTGTGGAGTCTTCCTTCTCTCAGAGTTTTCCACACTGAGCTTTTAGCAATTTCTCAAATATTATTCAGATTTTCCTACCCTACCACTGAATTTCATTGTGATTTCCATTCGTGCACTCTTCTTTGGTAAGTCTGACTCCCTGTATCGCCTTGCCAACCTCTCCAATTTAGGGGACAGTGATTTTCCCTTTGTGCTCAACTCTCTTAGGAGTCTTAAAAGAATTGTTGATTTTAGTCTGTTCAGCTTTTCACTTGTTATTAGGAATGGAGTTGAAACTTCCAGGGTCTTTACATGTGGAGATATCAGATTTATTTTTCTCTGTTTACGCATTCATACATTTTCATTCTGTTTTTTATTTCTAGCCTCATTTTATTGTGGTCAGAGAAGATAGTTTGTATCATTTTTATCTTTTTCAATTTGTCAAGAATTGTTTATGACCTAACATATAGTTTACTGTGGAAAAAGTTATATGTACACTTGAGAAGTGCATATAACATAAGTGCATATAACATAAAAAGTTATATACACAGGAGAAGACTGTGCATTCTCCTCTTATTGAGTGGAGTATTCTTTATATATCTGTGAGAATAATTGACTCTAGGGTTGTTCAAGTCTTATATATTTACTCATTGATCTTTTGTCTAGGTATGCTATAAATTATTGAAAGCTGAGTTTTGAAACCTCCCACTGTTATTGTAGAACTCTCCATTTATCCTTTCAATTCTATAAATGTTTGCTTCATATATTTTGGGGGCTCTGTTGCTTGATGAATATGTGTTTATAATTATATGACTTGATGAATTCACCTTTCTTAGTCCAGTATAAAACATCCCATTCTTATTTGGTCCCTTTAAACTATTTTTGATAAAAATTTTCCAGTCTTGCTTTATTTCAGATCAGATCAGATCAGATCAGTCACTCAGTCGTGTCTGACTCTCTGTGACCCCGTGAATCACAGCATGCCAGGCCTCCCTGTCCATCACCAACACCTGAAGTTCACTCAGACTCACGTCCATCAAGTCAGTGATGCCATCCAGCCATCTCATCCTCTGCCATCCCCTTCTCCTCCTGCCCCCAATCCCTCCCAGCATCAGAGTCTTTTCCAATGAGTCAACTCTTCACATGAGGTGGCCAAAGTACTGGAGTTTCAGCTTTAGCATCATTCCTTCCAAAGAAATCCCAGGGCTGGTCTCCTTCAGAATGGACTCATAATTTGCAAAATCTCCTTTCCTCTTTCTCATTCAATGTATTTGTGTTTTGGCATCTCAAATGTACAATATCTTGTACCACATACAAGGTTTTTTGTTGAGAATAGTTGACATATAACATATTAGTTATTAGATTATAGTGTCACATAATTATTCAATATATGCATATATTAAAAATGATTACTACAATATATATAATTAACCTTAATTATCACACATAGTTATGGATTTTTTCTTGTGAATCTTAGGATTTGCTCTCTTAGCAATTGAAATAGGGAATATGTCATTAACTATAGTCATCAGACTGGTTCCAAATAGGAAAAGGAGTACGTCAAGGTTGTATATTGTCACCCTGCTTATTTAACTTCTATGTAGAGTACATCATGAGAAACGCTGGACTGGAAGAAACACAAGCTGGAATCAAGATTGCCGGGAGAAATATCAATAACCTCAGATATACAGATGACACCACCCTTATGGCAGAAAGTGAAGAGGAATTCAAAAGCCTCTTGATGAAAGTGCAAGTGGAGAGTGAAAAAGTTGGCTTAAAGCCCAACATTCAGAAAACTAAGATCATGGCATCCTGTCCCATCACTTCATGGGAAATAGATGGGGAAACAGTGGAAACAGTGTCAGACTTTATTTTTCTGG
>NW_011494744.1:91958-98414 GCF_000754665.1 Bison bison bison | reverse complement strand
GGTGACTGCAGCCATGAAATTAAAAGATGTTTGCTCCTTGGAAGGAAAGTTATGACCAACCTAGACAGCATATTCAAAAGCAGAGACATTACTTTGCCAACAAAGGTTCGTCTAGTCAAGGCTATGATTTTTCCAGTGGTCATGTATGGATGTGAGAGTTGGACTGTGAAGAAGGCTGAGCACCGAAGAATTGATGCTTTTGAACTGTGGTGTTGGAGAAGACTCTTGAGAGTCCCTTGGACTGCAAGGAGATCCAACCAGTCCATTCTGAAGGAGATCAGCCCTGGCATTTCTTTGGAAGGAGTGATGCTAAAGCTGAAACTCCAGTACTTTGGCCACCTCATGCGAAGAGTTGACTCATTGGAAAAGACTCTGATGCTGGGAGGGATTGGGGACAAGAGGAGAAGGGGATGACAGAGGATGAGATGGCTGGATGGCATCACTGACTCAATGGATGTGAGTCTGAGTGAACTCCGGGAGTTGGTGATGGACAGGGAGGCCTGGCGTGCTGCGATTCATGGGGTCGCAAAGAGTCGGACACGACTGAGCGACTGATCTGATCTGATCTGATAGTCATCATGCTGTTTATTACATCACCAGGACTTATTTATTTTATAACTGGACTTTTTGCACCTTTTATTCCCTTCATTCATTTTGATCTCTCCTCCCAACCCTTGCAGCCACCAATGTATCCTCTCTATTTATAAGATCAAGTTTTTAAAATATTTCACATATGAATTTGATCATATGGTAACTTGTCTTTCTGTGTCTCATTTATTTCACTTAGCACAACTTCAAGGCCCATCCATGTTGTCACAGATATCAGGATTTCCTTTTTTTTAAATGGCTAAATTATATTCTATATTTGTATAGATATATTATGAATATGTAGTGGAATATTTAGATAAACAATTTAAAATCTTATTCTTTCAATATCTGTCTTAAACCATGAGTTTCAATCGATTAATTATTCACATTGAAGAATTTATTTCTGCCCTATAATTTTTTGCTCTAATGTATTTCATAATTTTTGTTTCTTAGTTCCTTCAATATAGCCTTAGTTTTGTTTGATCTTTTCCTAATGTACCTTTTTTAAATTCCATCCAAATTTTTTTTGTGTTTTAAAACTAGTTTCTTAGTACTTATAAAAGAGATTACTGTTAACATTCTAAATTCATAACAATTCAGTATGAACTGATTCCTCAATAGCTTCAAATCATGTACATTAACTCTGCTCCCATCCAGCTTCATCCCCCCTTTATTTCATTGATGTCACAAAATCACATCTTTATATTTTGTGCCTAGAATCATATACTTATAATGATTGTTTCATGTTTTTTTCTTTTAAATAATATGGGAAATGAAATGAGGCTTTTAAATTAGAATACAGTAGCTTTTGCTTTTCCATTTACCTACATAGTTATTTTTAACAAGGAACTTTGTCAATCTGGCTTTGAATTATCATCTTGTCCTTTGGTTTTGTTAACTGGAACCCCTTAGCTTTTAATTTGGGGATGTCTTATGTCTCGTAATTTATGGAGGGATGGTTTTGCCAAATGCAAAATTCTTGGTTGACATATTTACACTTGAGATTTTAAATATATCTTTCCATTGATATTTGGCCTCTACAGTGTCTGTGGAAAAAATGAGCTGTTATCCTAATGATGATCCTTTGTACATGATAAGTTACTATTCTCTTGATGTTTTGAACGTTCTCTCTTTTGCTTTGGCTTTTGACAATCGGATTAAAATATGCCTCAAAGTGAGTCTATTTGGTTTCATTCCTCTTGGAGTTTGTTTAGCTTTTTGGATTTCTAGATTCATGTACTTCACAAAATGTTGGAAGTTTTCAGTCATTCTTATTCAAATACTTATTTTCTGTTCCTTCCCTAACTCTTTTCTGGGATCTCATAAAGTGGATGTTAGTTAATACAATTGATTGAGTGCCATGGGTCCTTAGGTTCTATTTATTTTTCTTTATTCCTTTTTCTTTCTGATAATCATACTGGAAATTTTTATTCTGCTTCAGATTTGCTGTTTCTTTCTCAGATTTCCCATAGTCTACTGTTCAAACTCTCTGGTAAATTTAAAATGTTCAGGTAGTGTGATTTCTAGCTCCAAAATTCTGTTTCTTTTTTATTTTTATAGTACCTTTCTTGTTATTCTATACTTATTCATACACTTTTCATTATTTTCAATATATTTTCAATATTTTATTTAGTTCTTGATGATTTTCATTAGCTATTTAAGCATATTAAAGACATATATCTTAAAGTTTTTGTTTAGTAAGTCCATATCTGGATTTCCTCAGAAATGATTTGTGTCAACTTATTATTTTTGTTATTACTGGTCCATACTTCCTCCTTTTTTGTATGCTTTGTAACTTTTTAATTAAATCATTCCTAGGAAAAGCACAATCAAGAACTGGAGTATACACTTGAAAACTTGGCAAACACTGTATTGGATTTGTTTGCGGCTGGGACAGAGACGACGAGCACCACACTGAGATATGGGCTCCTCCTCCTGCTGAAACACCCAGAGATCACAGGTATGATAATATGGTGGGCAGGGTGACCTCAGAAGAGATGATAGAAAGACACTTGAATGTATTCCACCTTGTTTCTCTCAGAGAATTACCTAAATCTCAGACTGAGCAGCTTAATTTCCGCCCCCCCCCCCCCCGCCCAGATTTAATGAAGGGATAGTAATGTGACATCTTTATATAATTTGTGAAGATATTAAGCATCAGAATTTCATGGGAGGTCATGTGTAGCAAGCACAGCCAGCATGAATTGGCCTAGAGCTGCATATTGGTTTCAATTATGGAAAGACCACTCTGATGTCCCCACATTCTGAAAATACAGTGTTCTAGAACCATGGTCCAAGAACTTCCCCAGTGGTCTAGTGGTTACAACTGAATCTCCAGTGCAGGGAGTATTGATTCAAACCCAGGTCAGGAAACTAAGATCCCACATGCTATGGACAGAGTGGCCAAAAATCAAAGAAAGAAAGAAAGAAACCAGGGTTGGGACACTGGAAGCTCTCCTTATTAAAGAGATTGGAAATCATAGAAATTTGGTGAGGCTGCCTGATGCAATTTAAACAATCTAGGAAGACCTCTAAAGAGTTAGATTGACAATAAATTAGCTTAAGATATGTATGTAAAGAAATTGTATTAATCCATAAGTTTGTTTCCAGAAAAATGGTTGTTGCCAAAATACACATTTTAAGGGGTCAAGAATTTTATCTTTCAAAAAGAACTTTTTGTTAGAAATTAACTTTTAAAGGCTATCGTTATGTTTAGAAGCACACATTTTCTTGTTTATTGTCAGAATACCACTGAAATGATTATCACCTATAACCTATGAGAATTAGCCTTTCTAAGCCGGAGTCAGGAAGCAGCCAACAAATATTCAACAAATTTCTGAAACACAGAGAGCATATTGAGGGTTGACAATGAAGTCAATAGAGAGGATGAAGTTATAGCCTAAATGTCAGAAGAGGAAACGGTATAATATTGTGGTTGTTGTTCAGTGGCTAAGTCGTATTCAACTCTTTGTGACCCCATGAACTTCAGCATTCCAGAGTCCCCTGTCTTTCCCTATCTCCTAGAGTTTGCTCAAATTCATGTCCATTGAGTCAGCAATGCTATCTAATCACTGCCATAAAGTGATGGGACCAGATGCCATGATCTTAGTTTTTTGAATGTTGAGTTTTAAGCCAGCATTTCACTCTCCTCTTTCACTCTCATCAAAAGGCTCTTCAGTTCCTCTTCACTTTCTGCTATTAGAGTGGTGTCATCAAACAAGGAGAAGTCATTTATGTTCTTACAGTCCTTAAGGTTATGTTTGGAAGTACCTAGTTTCAAAAAAGATAGAGGAAGACATAGGTTGATAAAGGAAACTCTCCCAACCACAAGTCTTTGATAACTCCTTTCATCAGGTAACTCTGTTTCTTCAATAGGATGAAAGAGGTTTACTGTCTAGAGAAAGGGAATCTAAGAGGCCCTACTTAGGACACTGGGCAGAGACAGGGGTAAAGAGTGAGGTCACAGCTTAGAGGAAAGGTTAGGGAAGAATCCACTTCTTGAATTCAGAGATTCTTAGCTCCTTTCCCATCCTGCTTCCTGAAATTCAGCAGTTAGAGGAAAACTCCAGAGAGTGAGCACTCTGGAGAAAAGACTTCCAAGTTTTGCTATGTAGATAGAAAATTCTCTCAACATGTCTCACAGAGTGAATGAAATAAGAACATCCACCCCAAGACACAGGGTCATAAAATTTCAGAATACCTGGATAAAAGAGAAAAATCACAAAAACATTCAGAGAGATGTAGCAGGTCATAGATAAAAGAGTTCACAACAACATCATAGTTCAAGGGCAACTATCAAACTGGGTATTAATTTTTAAAAGGGTATTTTCAGACTGGTATGTTTAACAAAAATTTTACCCACTCTTTCCCCTTTCTCATCCACATGCCTTAAGTAATGTCAGAGGAAGGTCATGGGCTCCAGGGATTTGGAAATCTCATGAAGGAGAGTGAAAGTGTCAATGTTGTTGCTAGACAGCAGGCCTGGAAAATATCCATTTCTAAATGGGTTATATGAATAAAGCAGGTATTTGAGGAGATACTAAGAACAAAAGAGAGGTGATAGACTACTTGTGGCTTCTGAATAATTTGAACATCTACCTAAGCATTTGGAAATAATTGAATCAGGGTAGAGAATTTTATGAATTGAAATAAAGACATGTGGTTAAGTCTAAGAAAGTAACAAATATGAAGCATGATCATAATTGTCTTACCAGAGAGCATTGTAGAATGATGGTACAATGAATATTCTCCATCAAAAATTGTGGTGTAAATATATTGGGGAAATAGATTAAGGGGATGTGTATGTGTGTGTGGTGTCTGTGTGATTTTGTATGAGGAAGGATGGAGATGTAAATTCTCAACTCTCATACCAAGATGTCAGATATTGTTTAACAATCTGTGAGTGAGAAATAAAAATAGTCATTATTAAGAAAAAGGACATGAATTTCAGAAGAAACTGCTAGATTGCTGAAAGTGGTGGCATTTGACAGCTGGAGAATGACCTGAGTACCATTGCAAATTGCACACACATAATACACAAATACACAAAACATATGTTTTATAATTTAACTTTTCAACCTATGTTATTCCAATATAAAGTTAATATTTGATTCTTGTTTCTTTCTTTAAGGACTATAATTTCTTGACTTTATATTCTGTTTATATTTGAAACATTTCATCATTTCTCTTTGCTTTATCATGTATGCTAATATAGAAAGATGTGCCAAATTCAGACTTAAACTGAAGAAAGTAGGGAAAACCACTAGACCGTTCAAGTGTGACCTAAATCAAATCCCTTATGATTATACAGTGGAAGTGAAAAATAGATTTAAGAGACTAGATCTGATAGATAGAGTGCCTTATGAACTATGGACGGAGGCTCGTGACATTGTACAGGAGACAGGGATCAAGACCATCCGCATGGAAAAGAAATGCAAAAAAGCAAAATGGCTGTCTGAGGAGGCCTTACAAATAGCTGTGAAAAAAGAGAAGTGAAAAGCAAAGGAGAAAAGTAAAGATATAAGCATCTGAATGCAGAGTTCCAAAGAATAGCAAGGAGAGATAAGAAAGCCTTCCTCAACGATCAATGCAAAGAAATAGGGAAAACAACAGAATGGGAAAGACTAGAGATCTCTTCAAGAAAATTAGAGATACCAAGGGAACATTTCATGCAAAGATGGGCTCGATAAAGGACAGAAATGGTATGAACCAAGCAGAAGCAGAAGATATTAAGAAGAGGTGACAAGAATATACAGAAAAACTGTACAAAAAAAGATCTTCATGACCAAGATAATCACGATGGTGTGATCACTCACCTAGAGTCTGACATCCTGGAATGTGAAGTCAAGTGGGGCTTAGAAAGCATCACTACGAACAAAGCTAGTGGAGGTGATGGAATTTCAGTTGAGCTACTTCAAATCCTGAAAGATGATGCTGTGAAAGTGCTGCACTCAATGTGCCAGCAAATTTGGAAAACTTAGCAGTGGCCACAGGACTGGAAAAGGTCAGTTTTCATTCCAATCCCAAAGAAAGGCAATGCCAAAGAATACTCAAACTACTGCACAATTGCACTCATCTCACACGCTAGTAAAGTAATGCTCAAAATTCTCCAAGCCAGGCTTCAGCAATACGTGAACCATGAGCTTCTAGATGTTCAAGCTGGATTTAGAAAAGGCAGAGGAACCAGAGATCAAATTGCCAACATCCGTTGGATCATCAAAAAAGGAAGAGAGTTTCAGAAAAACATCTATTTCTGCTTTATTGACTATGCCAAAGCCTTTGACTGTGTGGATCACAAGAAACGGTGGAAAATTCTGAAAGAGATGGGAATACCAGACCACCTGACCTGCCTCTTGAGAAACCTATATG
>NW_011494744.1:78297-91721 GCF_000754665.1 Bison bison bison | reverse complement strand
AGTACATCATGAGAAATGCTGGGCTGGAAGAAGCACAAGCTGGACTCAAGATTGCTGGGATAAATATCAATAACCTCAGATATGCAGATGATACCACCCTTATGGCAGAAAGTGAAGAGGAACTAAAAAGCCTCTTGATGAAAGTGAAAGAGGAGAGTGAAAAAGTTGGCTTAAAGCTTAACATTCAGAAAACTAAGATCATGGCATCCAGTCCCATCACTTCACGGCAAATAGATGGGGAAACAGTAGAAACAGTGTCAGACTTCATTCTTTTGGGCTCCAAAATCACTGCAGATGGTGACTGCAGCCATGAAATTGAAAGACACGTACTCCTTGGAAGGAAAGTTATGACCAACCTAGATAGCATATTCAAAAGCAGAGACATAAATTCGCCAACAAAGTCCATCTAGTCAAGGCTATGGTTTTTCCAGTGGTCATGCATAGATGTGAGAGTTGGACTGTGAAGAAAGCTGAGCGCCAAAGAATTGATGCTTTGAGCTGTGGTGTTGGAGAAGACTCTTGAGAGTCCCTTGAACTGCAAGGAGATCCAACCAGTCCATTCTAAAGGAGTTCAGTCCTGGGTGTTCTTTGGAAGGAGTGATGCTGAGGCTGAAACTCCAGTACTTTGGCCACCTCATGCGAAGAGTTGACTCATTGGAAAAGACTCTGATGCTGGGAGGGATTGGGGGCAGGAGGAGAAAGGAATGACAGAGGATGAGATGGCTGTACGGCATCACCAACTCGATGGACATGAGTTTGAGTGAACTCCGGGGCTTGGTGGTGGACAGGAATGCCTGACGTGCTGCAATTCATGGGGTCGCAAAGAACTGGACATGGCTGAGCGACTGAACTGAACTGAACTGATAGATGCTTAAGCCAGGCTTGTAAGAGACTTTTATGTGTCTGTATTATGGCCATTATCTCTCTATGTTTAGTTCTACTTATGGTCATACAGTTTTTGTGTATAATGATACTGGGACACCATCATAGTGCTCATGCATCCCTGAATTGGTATGGAATGTGGTGTGAATTTTCCTCTTTCTCCATCAGTCTTCCTTACCTTCCTTTCAGCTAAGGTCCAGGAAGAAATTGACCATGTCATTGGCAGACACCGGAGCCCCTGCATGCAGGACAAGAGCCACATGCCCTACACAGATGCTGTGGTCCACGAGATCCAGAGATACATTGACCTGGTCCCCACCAACCTGCCCCATGAGGTGACCTGTGACATTAAATTCAGAAACTACCTCATCCCAAAGGTAGGATTGGTTTCTTTTACTGACCTCATTGGTCTTGAAGTTCTCATTTACACAGTATGGGTGCAACCCTTGATGAACACAAGGTGAGAGAGTAAAAATAGCCATGTGTGTTGTGGATTGATGGGTTGTGTGTTGTTTCCAGTTTAGTCTATAAAGCTTTATAATGGATTTTGACAGGTAGCAGTGCAAGACTTCCAAATTTGTTCTGCTTCTTTTATGTTGTTGGGCTAACAATAGCTGTCCACATTTCCAAATGAACATTAGTATCAATTTGTTGATTTACCAGAACACTCTGCTGGGATTTTTTTTATCAGAGTGACATGCTAGATCAGTTTGGAAAGACTTAATATCATGACACATTGAATTTTTCATTTATTGGATATGATATAGTCTTTCTATTTTAAAGGGCTTTCTTTAATTTTTTCAATAATTTTTTCAGGCAGTGGTTTACATATTTTTTTGTCTTGCCAAGGTGGTTATTGTTGTTGTTATAAGCATTTTAAAATGCATTTTCCATTTTATGTGGAAGATCAAAATATAATTGATTTTATCATTTTGATGACCTTATATGTAACAACCTTGCTAAATTTAATGTAATTTTGAAAATGTCTCTAGTTAATAGCAATTTCCATATACATTATCCTGCTATCTGGGTTAATTTCTTCATGTCATCCTTGTATCATCTCTGATATGAAAGAAAGTGGAAGTTAACATCTCACTATTAGGAATAATGTTTTATGTATATTTTGTTAGATTTTTTTTTAATCAGATTAGGGAAGTTTCCCTGGGCTCAGTGATAAAAGAATTCACCTGCCAATACAGGAGATGCAGGAGATACCATTTCAATCCCTGACTCAGGAAGATCTCCTGGAGAAGGAAATGGCAACCCATTCCAGTATTCTTGCCTGAAAAATCCCATGGACAGTGGAGGCTGGTGGGCTACAGTCCATGGGGTCAAAAAGAGTCGGACATGACTGAGCAGGAGCATGGACAACATATTCAATAGACCATAGCAGGATCTTTTACTTAATACAGAATTCAAGTTAAATGATTTATAAAACAGAATGACTTCACTATATGGCAATATGTGAAAATTTCTTCCATTAATAAATGCTTATCTATCCATATCCAACTATCCATCAAAAGCTCCCTACTTCAGTATGCATACCTCAATAACAGTGATTATTGGACGCAGAGGAATAATACCATTTGTGCACAGGACTTATCCCTGAAACAATAATATTATTTAATGTACAAGTTATACTTAAAATGTCCTAATTTTCTTTTTTTAATATAAATTTATTTATTTTAATTGGAGGCTTATTACAATATTGTATTGGTTTTGCCATACATCAGCATGAATCCGCCACAGGTGTGCACGTGTTCCCCATCCTGACCTCCCCTCCCACCTCCCTCCCATACCATCCCTCTGGGTCATCCCAGTGCACCAGCCCCAAGCATCCTGTATCATGCATCGAACCTGGACTGGCGATTCGTTTCACATATGATATAATACATGTTTCAATGCCATTCTTCCATATCATCCCACCCTCTCCCTCTCCCTCTCCCACAGAGTCCAAAAGACTGTTCTATACATCTGTGTGTCTTTTGCTGTCTTGCATACAGGGTTATCGTTACAATCTTTCTAAATTCCATATATATGTGTTAGTATACTGTATTGGTGTTTTTCTTTCTGGCGTACTTCACTCTGTGTAATAGGCTCCAGTTTCATTCACCTCATTAGAACTGATTCAAATGTATTCTTTTTAATGGCTGAATAATACTCCATTGTGTATATGTACCACAGCTTTCTTATCCATTCGTCTGCTGATGGACACCTAGGTTGCTTCCAAGTGCTGGCTATTATAGACAGTGCTGCGATGAACATTGGGGTACACGTGTCTCTTTCCCTTCTGGTTTCCTCAGTGTGTATGTCCAGCAGTGGGATTGCTGGGTCATATGGCAGTTCTATTTCCAGTTCTTTAAGGAATCTCCACACTGTTCTCCATAGTGGCTGTACTAGTTTGCATTCCCACCAACAGTGTACAAGGTTCTCATTTATCCACATCCTTGCCAACTCTAGTTATCTCCTGTAATGACCATTCTAACAGGTATGAGGTGATACCTCACAGTGATTTTGATGTTAATGTCCCTGATGATGAGTGATGTTGAGCACCTTTTCATGTATTTGTTAGCCATCTGTATGTCTTCTTTGGAGAAATGTCTGTTTAGTTCTTTGGCCCACTGTTTGATTGGGTCATTAATTTTTCTGGAATTGAGCTTCAGGAGTTTCTTGTATATTTTTGAGGTTAATTCTTTGTCGGTTGCTTCATTTGCTATTATTTTCTCCCATTCTGAAGGCTGTCTTTTCACCTTACTTATAGTTTCTTTTGTTGTGCAGAAACTTTTAATTTTAATTCAGTCCCATTTGTATATTTTTGCTTTTATTTCCAGTATTCTGGGAGATGTGTCATAGAGAATCCTACTGTGTTTTATGTCAGAGAGTGTTTTGCTATATGTTTTCCTCTAGGAGTTTAATAGTTTCTGGTCTTACATTTAGATCTTTAATCCATTTTGAGTTTATTTTTGTGTATGGTGTTAGAAATCGAAAGAGACACTTGTGCCCCAATGTTCATCTCAGCATTGTTTATAATAGCCAGCACTTAGAAGCAACCTAGATGTCCATCAGCAGATGAATGGATAAGAAAGCTGTGGTACATATACACAATGGAATATTAATCAACCATTAAAAAGAATACATTTGAATCGGTTCTAATGAGGTGAATGAAACTGGAGCCTATTATACAGAGTGAAGTAAGCCAGAAAGAAAAACACCAATACAGTATACTAAAACATATATATGGAATTTAGAAAGATGGTAACGACAACCCTGTATGTGAGACAGCAAAAGACACACAGATGTATAGAACAGTCTTTTGGACTCTGTGGGAGAGGGAGGGGGGGATGATTTGGGAGAATGGCATTAAAACATGTATAATATCATATAAGAAACTAATCGCCAGTCCAGGTTCGATGCAGGATACAGGAAGTTTGGGGCTGGTGCACTGGGGTGACCCAGAGGGATGGTATTGGGAAGCAGGTGGGAAGGGGGTTCAGGATGGGGAACATGTGTATACCCGTGGCAGATGCATGTTGATGTATGGCAAAACCAATACAATATTGTAAAGTAAAAATAAAATAAAATAATAATAATAAAAGAAAGCTGTGGTACATATACACAATGGAATATTAATCAACCATTAAAAAGAGTACATTTGAATCAGTTCTAATGAGGTGGATGAAACTGGAGCCTATTATACAGAGTGAAGTAAGCCAGAAAGAAAAACACCAATACAGTATACTAACGCATATATATGGAATTTAGAAAGAAGGTAATGATAACCCTGTATGTGAGACAGCAAAAGAGACACAGATGTATTGAATAGTCTTTTGGACTCTGTGGGAGAGGGCGAGGGTGGGATGATACGGGAGAATGGTATCGAAACATGTAAAATATCATATGTGAAATGAATCGCCAGTCCAGGTTTGATGCATGATACAGGATTCTCGGGGCTGGTGCACTGGGGTGACCCAGAGGGATGGTATTGGGAGGCAGGTGGGAAGGGGGTTCAGGATGGGGAACACATGTACACTCATGGCAGATTCAAGTCAATGTATGGCAAAAATGTATGGCAATGTATGGGAAAACCAATACAATATTGTAAAGTAAAATAAATTAATTAAATTTCAAAAAATAAATAAAGTAAAGCAGCTGGTGTGGTCAGATACCACTGTCCAAATGTGATAAGCAGAATGGTTCATAAGGTCTGGCACCCCAGAATCCATGTACCTAGTATTTCAGAGGCTGTTCACTTAGCAGCATCATTGCCACTAGTCTTAAATGTATTCTTCTTTATAACTTGTTCTTTCTTCCTCAAAATGTCACTGCCCTTCTTTGGTCTGAGGATTCTTCATTATTTTTTTTTTTCCTTTTTTTTTTTTTTTTTTTTTTACCATGGGAAAAAAATCACTAACTTTACTTGCAATCAGGGAAATAGAAGAGATCATTTTACATGTCTCAGATTGGCAAAAATGAAAGCTTAATAACAATCAGCATTGGTAAAAGCCGGGCAAATGGGTGCTTTCAGACATTTTTGGTTGGAGTGTAAAATGATACAACTTTTAAGAGGGCAATTTGACAATATGTATCATACAATTTTTACACTTTAAATTCTTTAATCCATCTCTCAATTCTAAGTATCCTAGAGAAATAGTACACACATGCACACAAACACATTCTTGAACTGCTGTTCCAGTTTTTTTATATAAAACAGAGGTATTTTTTTGTTGTGTATTTCCAAATGGGTGAACAGTAGAGGTTTTGTTTTTGGTGATCATTTACTTACCTTTGTGATTTATTCATAATTTATTGTCTTGAGATGTTAAAAAAATTATTGCTTTCTTTTTTTTTTTTTTAATTTTATTTTTAAACTTTACATAATTGTATTAGTTTTGCCAAATATCAAAATGAATCCACCACAGTTATACATGTGTTCCCCATCCCGAACCCTCCTCCCTCCTCCCTCCCCATACCATCCCTCTGGGCCGTCCCAGTACACCAGCCCCAAGCATCCAGCGTCATGCATCGAACCTGGACTGGCAACTCGTTTCCTACATGATATTTTACATGTTTCATTATTGATCACAAGATTGGACTAAATGATTTGAGGCAGTTCTTCCAGCTCTGTGACTTTTTCATAGTTCAGTTTATCTTCATCTGTTCTTTCCAGGGCACAGGTATATTAACATCACTGACTTCTGTGCTATATGATGACAAAGAATTTCCCAACCCAGAGGTGTTTGACCCTGGCCACTTTCTGGATGAGAGTGGCAACTTTAGGAAGAGTGACCATTTCATGGCTTTCTCAACAGGTAATATTTTTTTTTTTCTCCATTCAGTACTTTAGAGGACAGGATACCTTCTAAGGATCAGTTGGGAGTTACAAAGTACCTACCCTGGGGCTGGTAGAAATGCTCTTTGTCCATGATGAGGGGTAGCAGCCCAATAACTATGCTCTTTCCGTCCCCATGAAACATCCTCATTATTGGGCTAGATTACTGAAACTTTGGAGAGGTGACCCAGTTCTTTCCATTTAGAAATAAAACTTGAGCTGGGAACTGAAAATACCAGAGAACTACATCTTAGCCAAAAAAAAAAAATGTGTGTTATAAAACTTGAAACTTAAAGGTGTGTTGGAGTTTGATGAAGAGTAGGTATACTTAGAGCAGAGAACAGAGGCTGTGAAGAATGAAAAGAAACATGTGGGACTACTAGACTAGGATCAGAAAATACAGCCAGTATACGTGGCTTTCTAGAAAAAGATGGGTAGAAATTTGAAAATATGAAATTGCAGTTATAATGCATGAATAATTTAATGAAGTGTTTGGAATAGTCAGTAAATATTTCTTGAAGGAATGATATTTATTATGATAAGATGTTAGGTGGATAGCATATGTGTTCACCCTTTTCCCATCTGTCTATCCAGCCATTCCATCCATCCATTCAAACATTCATCAAATGGCTACTACATAGTCTCTTTTCTGACAGCCAGAAAGACAGAGTTCAAGGAGTATGTACCCTCTGTGTTTGTTGTTTCCAGGGAAACGGATTTGTGTGGGAGAGGGCCTGGCCCGCATGGAGCTGTTTTTATTCCTGACCACCATTTTACAAAACTTTACCTTGAAATCTGTGGTTGACCCAAAGGACCTCGACACCACCCCAGTTGTCAATGGCTTACTTTCTGTGCCACCTTTTTACCAGCTCTGTTTCATTCCTGTATGAGGAATGTTAGATCCTCTCGTTTCTTCAGTGATGTTGTCTTCAACTCCCTCTCATCTGCGGCATTGTTCACCTGCTTCCCATCATCTTTTCTGAGAGTGCCTGCTCTGACCTCTCTTCATTTATCGTGTAATTTCACTACAGAAATGTATCTGCTGTTCTTCATACTCTGTAACATCTATATTGGCCTCCAGATATGCAAATAATTACATAATATTGAGTAGTTCTGTGTGCATAGTACTATGCGCTCCACACAATATAGAACAGGATGATCACTGTGTACAATACAGAGCTATTTCTGATATGCATATTCCTAATAAAACACATAATTTGATAAGCCAGTTTTCAAGCTTTCCTTCTTTTGTACATATTGCATATAAGGGAGGAAAGAAAAAAGGCAAAGATGTCACATGGTTCTCATATGCACAGAGAAGGACAGAGGGAATGGGAGTAGAAAAGCTCCCTGGGCTGCATGTTAAAATGAGTTACCTAAGTTTTGGATTTGAAGGTGGAGAAATTGTTTTCAGGAGCAGTTTCATCCTGTAGGAAATATTGAGATCAGTGATGGTTTTTGTTTAATTGCTCAGTCATGTCCAACTCTTCTGTGATCCCATAGCTTGTCGCCCACCAGGCTCCCCTGTCCATGGGATTTCTCAGGCCAGAATCTGGAGTAGGTTGCCCTGCCCTCCTCCAGGGGAATCTTCCCAACCCAGAGATTGAGCCTATACCTTTTAGGACTCCTGCATTGTTAGGCAGGTTCTTTACCATTAGCACGACCTGGGAAGCCCATTCAAGTGTACTAAGAACTCTGAAACTCAACAATTAGAAATCTAACAAGCCATTTTGAAAATGGGTAAATGACTTCCCAGGTGGTCCGCTGGTTAAGACCCTGAGTTTCCACCTCAGAGGGTAGGAGTCTGATCCGTGGTTGGGTAAGTTTCATTGCACAGCACAGTGCAGCCAGGAAAAAAAAAAAAAGAGCAAGTGACCTGAATGGATACCTCACCAAGGTAGATATATGCATGGCAAATAAGCACGTGGAAATGCTCAACATGATATATCACTAGGAACTTGCAAACAGTAACAGCAATGAGATACCATTACACCCAAATAACAATTAGTAAAATCCAAATCGTTGACAAAACCAAATATTGGTGATGATGTGTAAGCAACAAGGACTATTATTATTGTGTACAATTTTGCATGGTACAGCCACTTTGGAAGTCAGTTGATAGTTTTTACAAAACAAAATATGTGATTTTGAAATGATCCAGCAATCACACTCCTTGGTATTAACCCAATGAGTTGAAAACTTCTGTCCACATAAAAACCCTCACATGAATTTTCATAGTTACTTTATTCATAGTTGCTAAAACCTGGAAGCTACCAAGAATCCTTCAGTAGGTGAATGCATAAACTGCAGCACATCCATACAACTGAACATTATTTTGTTGTTAGAAATGAGCTGACAAACCATGAAAACTCATGGATAAACCTTATGAAAATTACTTTAGTGAGAGAAACCATCTGAAGACAACATACTATGATTTCAACCATACAACATTCTGAAAAGGCAAAATTATGGAGACAGTGAAAAAAATCAGTGGTTTCCAGGAGTTTGGTAGGAGGGAAGAATGAATAAGTGAATCACAGATTTTTAGGGTAATGGAACTATTCTGTTTGATACCACAATGGTCTATTCAAATTATTATGGTTTTGTAAAAAAAAAAAAAAAAATAGAACACAACACAGAAGATGAAACTTTTAGAAACCAAAGACTTTGCTTGATAATACTGTGTCAGTTCATTGAGTGAAACAAATGTACCACACTGGTGAAGGCTGCTGATAGAAGTTTTTGGGTATGGTAATGGACATTTGGGAGTTGTATACATTTCACCTAGTTTGGGTGAGAACCTAAATCTTTTCTAAAAATAGCTTCTAGTAATTTAAAAGAAAAACTCCAACTCTACTTCACAACTCTCGTCAAGGCAAGGTGCATTCATCTATGGTTGTGGAGGGCTTAATGCTGATGCCCTCCTGATCATTTGGACATCAATTGGAATTTCAGGTGATGTGCGATATGACTAAACTGAGAGCGAAAAATGCTGAATTCTCAGGTAAGTTCTGGTGTTGATGAATTGATGACAGTTTAATTTCATGGTTGCAGTCACCATCTGCAGTGATTGTTCACTTGAAAAAATTAAGATCAGGTGAGTTGATCTCAGAGCTCCAATTATTTGTCATTCTTTCATACCGTAAGAAGAATTGCCATTCATAAACCCTAGCAAGAAGAAGAAAGTACAGAGCAAGACACTCCTTTCTCAAAGAATAAAATAGTTGCTAAAGGAGAATTACTGAGCTTATTTTATTCAAAATAAACTGATTTACTTCTATCAGAGTTAGATCCATGTGAGTTAGGCAACAAATCAGTTCTTAGGTTTGTCCTGATTAAAGTGGTCACGTAGACCTAGGTTCACTCAGCTCAAAAGATTACAAAACCAAACTTTTCTGACCCCCAATTAAATAAACAGGTTCTATAATTATTAAATACATTAATATTTACTTTGAAAGTCACTGACTAGGGTGCATTATGAACCCTAACAGTACAGTAGATACTCTTGTACCTAGTTGCACTGAATGTTTTGCTGGAAGGAAAAGTCCAAGCCTAAGTATGTGGGTTCCAATGTGAGCCCTAATACCTTTGGTCTGTATGTCCTTGCCTTAAGTACTGACTCTCAGAGAACCTGTTTCTTCATCCTTAAGGTGAGAGCAGTTTACATTAGGCAAAGTTATTTGAGAAAATCTGAAGAGATTTGATGGCATGGAAATTGTGTGAATTGTCAATCTCTCATGACCAGTACATGTCCTCTGTGTTTAGCTGTGTGTGTTGTGGTGCTTCTCTGCTGTGGGTGCATTTAATGAAGTCCCAGCCTTCTCTCCTGTACTAAATCTTCAATTGCTGTTCTTTCTATAATTTCCCTTCCCTGGTGTGCATCCTTAAGTCCATTACTTCTGACAATGACAGACTAAAAAAGCAACAGAAGAAGCTATGTCTCAAAGTGACTGAGAGGTGGGGAAAGACATGGTATCTCAAACTTTCCCAATAAATTATTTTTCAGTTACACTGATACTTTCAGATTGTGTCTTTATCAGTTACACCGATGAAATTTTAACTCTTCAGTGATGGAGAGGGAAACCATGTATTTTTCTTTTTCTTCTTTTATTGTAACACAGTTGTTTTATAATATTATATTAGTTTCAGAAATATAACATATTCAATATTTTATGTATACTTTCTTTAAAGTTATTACAAAATAATGACTTCATTTTCCCATGTTGTATAACATATCCATGTTGCTTATTTATTTTATACATAAAAGTTTGTTTCTTAATCCCATCCCCTATTATGCCCCTCTCTATTTGTTTCTCCCCACTGGTGACTACTGGTTTGTTCTCTACATCTGTGAGTCTGTTTTGTTACATACATTCATCTTATTTTTTCAGATTTCACATGTGTGTTGACATAAAGTATTTGCCTTTCTCTTTCAGACTTTATTCACTAAGCATAATGCTCTCTAAGTTCACTAATGTTGTTGCAAATGGAAAAAGTTCATTCTTTTTTATGGCCGAGTAATATTTCAAAGCATATGTGTATACCAACTATTTTGTTTTATCCATTTATCTGTTGATATTCACTTAGGCTGTTTCCATATCTTGGCTACTGTAAATGATGCTGCTATGACCATGGGATGCATGTATCTTTTCAAAATAATGCATTTGTGATCTTTAGATATATAACCAACCTTAGAGTTGCTGGATCATATGGTAGTCCTGTTTTTATATTTTGGAAAAGTTGCATACTGTTTTCATTAGTGGTTGTACCAGTTTACAACCCCACCAACAATGTATTAGGGCTTCCCTTTCTCACATCCTTACCAATGTTTGTTACTTGTAGTCTTTTTGATGATAGCCATTCTGGTAGGTGTAAAGTGGTATCTCATTGTGATTTTTATTTACACTCTCTTATAATTGCCAGTATTGAGTATTTTTCTTGTCCCAATTGGTCTCCTGTGTATCTTCTCTGGAGAAATATCTATTCAGGTTTCTTCCCATTTTTTTTTTTCTGCCAATTTTTAAATGTTTGCTTGGATTTTTTTGATATTGAGTTGTATGAGCTGTTTATACGTTTTGCATGTTAACCCTTAATAGATCAAGCAATTTGTACATACTTTCTTCTATTTGAGAAGTTTTCTTTTCATTTTGTTGATGATTTCCTTTTCTTTGTGATAGCTTTTAAGTGTAGTTAGGTCCTATTTGTTTATTTACCCTGTTGTTTCCTTTCCTTATAAGATAGATCCAAAAAAATACTTCTATGATTTATGTCAAAGTGTTCTGACTATGTTTTCTTTTAGGAGTTTAATGGTTGCATTCTTACATTTATATCTTTAATCCATTTTGAGTTTACTTTTGTATATTGTCTCAGAAAAAAATAATGGAAGGTAACATAACAATTTCATTTTTGTTGTTCTTAGTTGATTTAACAGAAAAGTCTATTTGAAAATGTAGCAATAATGTATTTTGTGAGTATATCTTATGGATAAGTGGGATAAATGATAACAGTGATATTAGTCAGGGGAGAGACACTTTAGATACATTTTTACAAGGTACTTGTACTTCATATGAAACAGAATTGGATTTTTTTTTAATAGACTTGGATTAGCTGTAAACGTATATTGAAAACTCTAGGTAAACAATCAGAAAAGGGAACCCCCTTGCACTGTTGGTGGGGATGTAAATGGATACACCACACTGGAGAACAGTATGGAGATTCCTTAAAAAGCTAGGAATAAAGCTACCATGTGTGCATGTGCTAAGTCACTTCAGTCATGTCCAACTCTTTGAAACACTATGGACTATAGCCTGCCAGACTCCTCTGTTCCTGGGAATTCTCCAGGCAAGAATACTAGAGTGGGTTGCCATGCCTTCTTCCAGGGGATTTTCTCTATCCTGGGATTGAACCTACACTTTTAAATCTCCTCCAATGGTAGAGAGGTTCTTTACCACTAGCACCACATGAGAAGCCCCTAAAACTACCATATAACCCAGCAATTGCAGTACTGGGCATATACCCTGAGATAACTATAATTAAAAAATACACATGTGTCCCAATGTTCATAGCAGCACTATTTACAATACCTAGGACATGGAAGCAACCTAGATGTCCATTGACAGAAGAAAGGATAAAGATGTGGTACATATATACAATGGGTTATTACTCAGCCATTAAAAAAAAATGCCTTTGAGTCAGTTCTATGAGGTGGATGAATCTAGAGCCTGTTATACAGAGTGAATTAAGTCAGAGAGAGAAAAACAAATGTATATTAACACCTGTATATGGAATCTAGAAAAATGGTATTGATGAACCTATTTGCAGGGAAGGAATGGAGATGCAGACATCAGGAACAGACTTCTGGACACAGTGGGGCAAGGAGAGAGTGAGAGGAATGGAGAAAGTAGAAAAGACATATATAAACTACCATGTGTGAAATAGATGGCTGGTGAGAAGTTGCTGTATAGCACAGGGAGCCCAGCCTGGCGCTCTTTGATGATCTAGAGAGTGGGATAGGGGAGGGGAGGAAGGTTCAAGAGGGAGCCTATAATTACAGCTGATTTGCATTTCTGTATGACAGAAACCACCACAACTTTGTCAAGCAATTTTCCTCCAATTAAAAAAATTATTTTATTTTATTTTATTTTATTTATTTATTTTTATTTTATTTTTAAACTTTACATAATTGTATTAGTTTTGCCAAATATCAAAATGAATCCGCCACAGGTATACATGTGTTTGGGCAAAAAAACTGAACAAACACATCATGAAAGAAGATACACAGATCACAATAAAGCATCTGAAAAATGCTTAACATCATATATCATTAGGAACTTGCAAACAAAATTAACAAATAGACACCACTACCCAAGTATAAAATGGCTAAAATCCAAATAATGGAGAAAGTGAAGTATTATTAAGAATACAAAGCACATCTGAAAAGTTTCCCCCATTTTGTAGTTCAGTTCAGTTCAGTTGCTCACTCATGTCCGACTCTTTGCGACCCCATGAATCGCAGCACACCAGGCCCTCCCTGTCCATCCCCAACTCCCGGAGTTCACTCACACTCACGTCCATCGAGTCAGTGATGCCATCCAGCCATCTCATCCTCTGTCGTCCCCTTCTCCTCCTGCCCCCAATCCCTCCCAGCATCAGAGTCTTTTCCAATGAGTCAACTCTTAGCATGAGGTGGCCAAAGTACTGGAGTTTCAGCTTT
>NW_011494744.1:74885-78197 GCF_000754665.1 Bison bison bison | reverse complement strand
CTTCAGAATGGACTGGTTGTATCTCCTTGCAGTCCAAGGGACTCTCAAGAGTCTTCTCCAACACCACAGTTCAAAAGCATCAATTCTTCAGCGCTCAGCCTTCTTCACAGTCCAACTCTCACATCCAAACATGACCACAGGAAAAACCATAGCCTTGACCAGACGGACCTTTGTTGGCAAAGTAATGTCTCTGCTTTTGAATATGCTATCTAGGTTGGTCATAACTTTCCTTCCAAGGAGTAAGTGTCTTTTAATTTCATGGCTGCAGTCACTATCTGCAGTGATTCTGGAGCCCAGAAAAATAAAGTCTGACACTGTTTCCACTGTTTCCCCATCTATTTCCCATGAAGTGATGGGACCAGATGCCATGATCTTCGTTTTCTGAATGTTGAGCTTTAAGCCAACTTTTTGACTCTCCTCTTTCACTTTCATCAAGAGGCTTTTTAGTTCCTCTTCACTTTCTGCCATAAGGGTGGTGTCATCTGCATATCTGAGGTTATTGATATTTCTCCCGGCAGTCTTTATTCCAGCTTGTATTTCTTCCAGGCCAGCGTTTCTTATGATGTACTCTGCATATAAGTTAAATAAGCAGGGTGACAATATACAGCCTTGACGTACTCCTTTTCCTATTTGGAACCAGTCTGTTGTTCCATGTCCAGTTCTAACTGTTGCTTTTGTAGTTCAGGAAAGCACAATTCAAGACACAATTCTGTGTCTTCCTGGCTATAGTACTAACAAACCTCCAGTAAACATCTTTTTATTTCAATCAGGTCTTGCTTTTCTAAAGTTTTGGCTAGCACTGTGCATTCTTTATTTCATTATTTCTTACAAACTCCAAAACACAACAGAAGTGGTTGTTTCTGGAGGCAACTAGGAGGCTTGAGCCATAGTTTCTCAAGCCTTCCCCACTAAAATCTTGAGATTGGCTCTTCCCTCAGTTACCTGAGCAAATTTCACCTCTGCAGTGCTGGAGAGGGGAGAATCCCTATCTTTTATTTTCCCTCTTGAGAATCTATGATGCTTTAATCCTTGGAGTCAAGGGACATCTATTTAATATGAAGCCCATTATTTTGTGAATAGCCAGTCAGATGTACATTCAGAGTAATATGTTGGGAAATGAAGAAATTTTCATTTCTTAAGATGGGAGGAAGTCATTCAGCTTACACATGATTTAACCTGGCCTTTATGATAACTAAAACAGCCTGTCTTATGGCCTTAAGTTATTAAACATTATGTGTGCATGCTCAGTTGCTCAGTCATGTCTGACTCTTTGAGATCCCGTGGAGGTAGGCTGCCAGGGTCCTCTTTCCAGGCAAGAATGCTGGAGTGGGTTGCCATTTCCTCCTCCAGGTATCATACATGTACATCTACTTTAAGCATTAAAAGATAAATTATCCAGAAATAAGAATGTCCACTTTGAAAATAGGGATAAAATGCCTCCCTTGCTATGGTACTCATAATAGTAGTCCACTGATGATAAGATTTCCTTCTCAGATGTCAAGGTCGCACTACTTCATTGTGTACATGCTGATCTGTCTCTTTTGAAACCTTGTCATGTTTGATGTATGGCCTTTGCTCTGAGGAGATATAAAACTGATGAAAACCATGCTTCTCTGGAGAAGTTTCTCAAGGCTATTAAGAGACTCTCTCCTGGGCTACAGTTCTCAGTTTGGCTCAGATAAAACTCACTTCTATTCCTTATTATAGACTGCTTATTGATTATTTGTGTTGGCAGTTTAGTTTGGTTTTGCTAAAGTTTTTCTTCTCTAGTAGTAAGTGAGTGCAATAAATGGACATCAGAAGATCTCAGTTTCTATCTTAGTTTTAATTATCATCTGTGACCCTGTGAAGTTATCCTGCTTTCCCCAAAGCTCCCTTTCCCCCATTTGAAAAATACAAAATGACAAGCTTTGTTTTCCAGTGTATTTTTTTTTTTTTTTTGGTTGGGGGGGGGGAAGAAATATTTCATGGTAAAAGGCATATAAATTTAATTAGCTAATTGCTTACTTTGTTTTTGATCATTCAAATGCTTGAATTATGTTAGTGTTCAACCAAGAATTACAGGAACAGAGACCCAATTGAAATAAGGAGGTTTTAGTTGAGTTTTATTATGACTGCAGCCCAGGAGACAGAGCTCCAAGAAGCACTTGAATTGTGTTCTGCTTGACTGCAAAACAAGGGAAGCTTATAAAGATAAAAACACAAGGTTACATAAATTGTTTGTCAAGAATTACCATCAAAGTAAAAAAAAAGAATTACACTTGGTAGGAATTCCCTCTCAGTCCAGTAATTAGGTCTCCATGCTTCCACTACAGGGGTATGGGTTCCATCCCTGATTGAGGATCTAAGATTCTGCATGCCATGTGACACAGCCAAAACAACACAAAAGAATTAATATTGGAATTGACAAGAAGGTGCTTTTGTTAAGAAAAAAATGTGGTTGAGATTTGAAATGATCTCTTTCTTACTTTTGAGGTCAGGAGGGGCAGACATTGGTATCTTTGAAACTTCAAGATTCCAGCTAGCTGCTGCTAGCATATATTGTTTAAAAAATGACCTGTGGTATCCTTGAATTTGATACAGTACAGAACATTGAAATTCTCAGTGATGCAGAAACATGTCCACATCCAACAATGACTACTCAATTCTATTTTGGGTGCCTGAACCAAAATTACTCCATCTTGATATTTGAATGATCTTAAACATCTTATTCAAAAAAGAGATGGGAATACCAGACCACCTGACCTGCCTCCTGACAAATCTGTCTGTAAGTCAAGAAGCAACAGTTAGAACTGAACATGGAAAAACAGACTGGTTCCAAATCAGGAAAGGAGTACTTCAAGGCTGTATATTGTCACCCTGCTTATTTAACTTACATGCAGAGTACATCATGAGAAGTGCTGGGCTGGATGAAGCACAAGCTGTAATCAAGATTTCTGGGAGAAATATCAATAATCTCAGATTCACAGATGACACCACCCTAATGGCAGAAAGCGAATAACTAAAGAGCCTCTTGATGAAAGTGAAAAGTGAGAGTGAAAAAGTTGCCTTAAAACTCAACATGCAGAAGACTAAGATCATGGCATCCGATCCCATCACTTCATGTCAAATAGATGGGGAAACAATGGAAACAGTGAGAGACTTTATTTTTTTGGGCTCCAAAATCACTGAAGATGGTGATTGCAGCCATGAAATTAAAAGATACTTGCTCCTTGGAAGGAAAGTTATGACCAACCTAGATAGCATATTCAAAAGCAGAGACATACTTTACCAACAAAGATCCGTCTAGTCAAAGCTATGGTTTTTCAACTA
>NW_011494744.1:73812-74785 GCF_000754665.1 Bison bison bison | reverse complement strand
ACTCTTGAGAGTCTTTTGGACAGCAAGGAGATCCATCTAGTCCATCCTAAAGGAAATCAGTCCTGAATAATCATTAGAAGGACTGATGCTGAAGCTGAAACTCCAATACTTTGGCCACCTGATGAAAAGAACTGACTCATTTGGGAAGACCCTGATGCTGGGAAAGATTGAAGGTGGGAGGAGAAGGGGACAACAGAGGATGAGATGGTTGGATGGCATCACTGAAGTGATGGACATGAGTTTGAGTAGGCTCTGGGGGTTGGTGATGGACAGGGAAGCCTGGGGTGCTGCAGTCCATGGGGTCACAAAGAGTCGGACGTGACTGAGCTACTGAACTGACTGAACTGAAACATATCATCATTAGCTATTTTATGTAGCTGTATCTGTAACTCTAGCATGGTACAGTAAAATATTTAATTTATTTATTTTTTTGTTGGTAACGTCTCTGCTTTTTATTTTTTAATTTTTTAATATAAATGTATTTATTTTAATTGGAGGCTAATTACTTTACAATATTGTATTGGTTTTGGCATACATCAACATGAATCCGCCACAGATGTACAGTAAAATATTTTAAAACCTTTCATTTTCAAGGATAACATATCCTAGTGTTAAATATATCACAAGAAAAACTCTCTAAATATCAGTTCAGTTCAGTTCAGCCGCTCAGTCATGTCCGACTCTTTGCGACCCCATAAATTGCAGCACGCCAGGCCTCCCTGTCTATCACCAACTCCCGGAGTTCTCTCAAACTCACATCCGTTGAGTCGGTGATGCCATCCAGCCATCTCATCCTCTGTCTTTCCTTTCTCCTGCCCCCAATCCCTCCCAGCATCAGAGTCTTTTCCAATGAGTCAACTCTTCGCAGGAGGTGGCCAAAGTATTGGAGTTTCAGCTTTAGCATCAGTCCTTCCAAAGAACACCCAGGACTGATCTCCTTTAGAATAGACTGGTTGGATCTCCCTGCAGTCCA
>NW_011494744.1:72690-73712 GCF_000754665.1 Bison bison bison | reverse complement strand
TCTGAATGCTGAGCTTTAAGCCAACTTTTTCACTCTCCTCTTTCATCTTCATCAAGAGGCTCTTTAGTTCTTCTTCACTTTCTGCCATAAGGGCGGTGTCATTTGCATATCTGAGGTTATTGATATTTCTCCCAGCATCTTTATTTCAGCTTGTGCTTGATCCAGTCCAGCATTTCTCATGATGTACTCTGTATACAAGTTAAATAAGCAGGGCCACAATTCACAGCCTTGATGTACTCTTTTCCTGATTTGGAGCCAGTCTATTGTTCCATGTCCAGTTCTAACCGTTGCTTCCTGACCTGCATACAGATTTGTCAGGAGGCAGGTCAGGTGGTCTGGTATTCCCATCTCTTTCAGAATTTTCCACAGTTTGTTGTGATCCACACAGTCAAAAGCTTTGCTATAGTCAATAAAGCAGACATAGATGATTTTCTGGAATTCTCTTGCTTTTTTAATGATCCAACAGATGTTGGCAATTTGATCTCTAGTTCCTCTGCCTTTTTAAATCCAGCTTGAACGTCTGGAAGTTCACAGCTCACGTACTGTTGAAGCCTGGCTTGGAGAATTTTGAGCATCACTTTCCTGCTAAGTCACTTCAGTCGTGTCCGACTCTGTGCAACCCTGTAGACAGCAGCCCACCATGCTCCCCCGTCCCTGGGATTCTCCAGGCAAGGACACTGGAGCAGGTTGCCATTTCCTTCTCCAATGCATGAAAGTGAAAAATGAAAGTGAAGTCTCTCAGTCGTGTTCGACTTTTAGCAACCTCATGGACTGCAGCCTACCAGGCTCCTCTGTCCATGGGATTTTCCAGGTGAGAGTACTGGGATGGGTTGCCATTGCCTTCTCCAATTACTTTCCTAGCGTGGGACATAAGTGCATTTGTGCGGTAGTTTGAATATTCTTTGGCATTGCCTTTCTTTGGGATTGGAATGAAAACTGACCTTTTCCAGTCCTGTGGCCACTGCTGAGTTTTCCAAATTTACTGGCATATTGGGTGCAGCACTTTCACAGCATCATCTTTT
>NW_011494744.1:72182-72590 GCF_000754665.1 Bison bison bison | reverse complement strand
TCCTTTAGAATAGACTGGTTGGATCTCCCTGCAGTCCAAGGGACTCTCAAGAGTCTTCTCCAACAGCACAGTTCAAAAGCATCAATTCTTCGGCACTCAGCTTTCTTCACAGTCCAATTCTCACATCCGTACATGAATACTGGAAAAACCAGAGCCTTTACTACATGAACCTTTGTTGGCAAAGTAATGTCTCTGCTTTTGAATATGCTGTCTAGGTTGGTCATAACTTTCCTTCCAAGGAGTAAGCGTCTTTAATTTCACAGTAACAATCTGCAGTGATTTTGGAGCCCCCAAGATAAAGTCTGACACTGTTTCCACTGTTTCCCATCATTTGCCATGAAGTGATGGGACCAGATGCCATGATCTAGTTTTCTGAATGCTGAGCTTTAAGCCAACTTTTTCACTCTC
>NW_011494744.1:57513-72082 GCF_000754665.1 Bison bison bison | reverse complement strand
TTGTGCGGTAGTTTGAATATTCTTTGGCATTGCCTTTCTTTGGGATTGGAATGAAAACTGACCTTTTCCAGTCCTGTGGCCACTGCTGACTTTTCCAAATTTACTGGCATATTGGGTGCAGCACTTTCACAGCATCATCTTTTGGGATTTGAAATAGCTCAACTGGGATTCCATCACATCCAGTAGCTTTGTCATAGTGGTGCTTCCTAAGGCCTACTTGACTTCACATTCCAGGATGTCTGGCTCTAGGTGAATTATCACCATCATGATTACTGGGTCATGAAGATCTTTTTTGTATAGTTTTCTGTGTATGCTTGCCACCTCTTCTTCATTTCTTCTGCTTCTGGTAGGTCCATACCATTTCTGTCCTTTATTGTGCCTATCTTTGCAAGAAATGTTCCCATGGTATCTCTATTATTTTTTAGTTTTTTAAGGAATATACATAGGAGAAATAACTCTGTATTGATACACACAAATCTTCTTTTTTAATTTTGTATGGAAGATCCCCTGGAGAAGGGACTGACTACCCACTCCAGTATACTTGTCTGGAGAATTCCATGGACAGAGGAGCCTAATGGATGGCAAAGAGTCAGACGCTACTCAGTGATTAACATTTTCACATAGTACTATGCACATAGAACAATTCAATATTTTATTTACAAACATAGTGGCCAATACAGATGTTACAGAATATGAAGAAGAGAAGGTATATTTCTGCACTGAAACTGCACAATCAATGAGGAGAGGTTGGAGCAGGCACTCTCAGGAAAGATGATGGGAAGCAGATGAACGATGCCGCAGATGAGAGGGAGTTGAAGACAGCATCACTGAAGAAGCCAGATGATCTAACATTCTTCACACAGGAATGAAACAGCTAGTAAGGAGGTGGCACAGAAAATAACCTATTGACAATTGGGGTGGTGTCAATGTCCTTTGGATCAACCACAGATTTCAAGGTAAATTTTTGTAAAATTGTGGTCAAGAATAAAAAGAGCTCCATGCAGGTCAGGCCCTCATCGACATTTTAGGAATCAGTGAACTAAAATGGACCTAATGGGTGAATTTAATTCAGATGACCATTATATCTGCTACTGCAGACAAGAATCCCTTAGAAGAATTGGAGTAGCCCTCATAGTCATTCCCAATAGTGAGATGTTAACCTTCTCTCTCCTTCAGATCAGAAATGAAATAAAGATGAAAAAAAAGATATTAATCCAGACAGCAGGATAATATATATAGTAATCACAATTAGCCAGAGACAGATTTTTCAAAATGATATTAAAATTAGCAAGGTTGCTAGATATAAGCATATCAAAATGATAAAATCAATTGTATTTCCATATTCCAGATAAAAAATGGAAAAGTCATTAAAAAATTATAACAACAACAATAACCACCTTTGGAAAACTAAAAACAAACAAAAAAACATGCAAAACAATGTCTGAAAAAATTATTGAATAAAGTTAAATAAAGCCCTTTAAAATAGGGAGACTATATCACATTCATTAATTGCAAGATTCAGTGTGTCACGATGTTGTGTGTGTGTGTGTGTGTGTGTGTGTGAGTCACTCAGTTGTGTCCAATTCTTTGTGACCTCATGGACTGTAGACTGCCAGGCTCCTCTGTCCATGGGATTCTCCAGGCAAGAATACTGGAGTGGGTTGTCATTCCTTTTTCCTGTCTCATGGATTGAATCTAGGTCTCCCACATTGTGGGCAGATTCTTTACTGGCTGAGCCACCAGGGAATCCCTTAATGATATTAAATCTTTCCAAATTGATCTAAAATGGCACCTGGTTAAAAAGTCCAGCAGAGTGTTTTGACAAATTGATACTAACGTTCAATGTGGACAGCAATGGTTAACCAAACAATATAAAAGAAACAGAAAAAATGTGGAAGTCTTGTGTTACTACCTGTCAAAATCTGTTATAAAGCTTTACAGACTAAACTGGAAACAACACACAACCCATCAAGCCACCACACACATGATTATTTTTACTTCTCTCACTTTGTGTTCATCGATGTTTGTACCCATATTTTTGTAAATAAGAACTTCAAGACCAGTGAGGTTACTATAAGAGAAAGCAATCTTACCTTGGGGATGAGGTAGTTTCTGAATTTAACGTCATGGGTCACTGCAAGGGGCAGGTTGGTGGGGATATCAAGTCAATATATCTCTGGATCTCGTGGACCACAGCATCCACATAGGGCATGTGGCTTCTGTCCTGCATGCAGGGGCTCTGGTCTCTGCCAATCATATGATCAATCTCTTCCTGGAACTTAGCTGATAAGAGGTAAATAAGAATGATGGAGAAAGAGGAAAATGCACACCACATTTCCATACCAATTCAGATATGTGAGGCATTATGAAGGTGTCCCAACATCATAGACACATAAACTATATGTCCAGAAATGCATCTAAATATAGAGAGATAACGGCCATAATACACATATAAGTCTCTTACAAACAAAGCTTAAGACACATCTATACATACCTCTATATTAGCATATGTGATAAAACAAAGAGAAATGATGAAATGTTTCAAATATAAACAACATAAAGTCAAGAAATTATAGTCCTTGAAGAAAAAAACAAGAATTAAATATTAATTTTATATTAAAATAATATGGATTAAAAAGTTAAATTATAATATATCTGTTTTGTGTTGTGTATTGTGTGTGTGCAGTTTGCAATGATACTCACTTCATCCTCCAATCGCCAAATGCCACCACTTTCAGCCTTTTAGCAGTTTCTTTTAGAAATTCATGTCCTGTTTCTAAATAATGATTCTCTGTCTCTATTTATTATTTACCAATTTTTATAAACTATCTGATTTATTGGTATGAGAGTAGAGAATTTATATCTCCATCCCCACCTCATACAAAATATACACAAACAAATCCCTTTAATCCAAGTCCCCAATATATTTACACCACAAATTTTGACTGCTAGAATATTCATTTTAACATTATTCTGGCTAAATAAACAATGCCCCCAGTAAAACAATTATGATTGTGCTTCATATTTGGTACTTTCTTGGACCTAACCAATCCATAATATCTGTATTTTGAATAATACTCTGTAGTTTGATTTAGGATTATTTCCAAAGATGTTTCAAACCCCGAATAATAAGTACCCTATTATTTATAAGCCACAAATATACTTCATCACCTCTCTTTTGCTCTTGGTGTATCCCCTCATCCCTGCTTTATCCATCTAATCCATTTAGAAGAAGATATTTTCCAGGCCTGCTCTCTAGCAACAGTACTGACACTTTCATTCTCTTTCACGAGGTTTCCAAATTCCTGGAGCCCATGACTTCCTCTGACATGATTTCAGGCATTTGGATGAGAAAAGGAAAAGAGTGTGTAAAAGTTTTGTCAAACATACAGGTCTAAAAATATCTTTTAAAAAATAAATACCCAGTTTGATAGTTGTTCTTAAATATGATGCTGTTGTGAACTCTGATCTTTATCTATGATTTGCTACATCTCTTTGAAAGTTTTTGTGATTTTCTCTTTTATCCTGGTGTTCTGATATCTCACAATCCAGTGAACTGGGGTGGATGTTTTTATTTCATTCACTGTGTTAGACATGTTGAGAGAATTTTCTGTCTACATGGCAAAACTTGGAAGACTTTTCTCCAGAGTCCTCACTCTCTGGAGTTTTCCTCTGGCTGCTGAATTTCAGGAAGCAGGATGGAGAAAGGAACTAAGAATCTCTGAATTTAAGAAGAGGATTCTTCCCTAACCTTTCCTCTACGCTGTGACCTCAGTCTTTTCTCCTGTCTCTGCCAGTGTCCTGAGTGCCTCTTAGATTCCCTTTCTCTATACAGCAAACCTCTCTCATCCTATTAGAGAAATAAAGTTAACTGATGAAAGGAGTTATCAGAAAGTCGTGGCTGGGAGAGCTACCTTTATCAGACTACGTCTCCCTCTATCATTTTTGGAATGAAGTACTTCCAAATATAGAACCTTACAGGATTCTAAGAATGTAAATGACTTCTCCTCCTTATATAGCCTCCTACTCTGACATTTAGGCTATTAACTTCATCCTCTCTACTGACTTCATTATCACCTCTCAATATGCTCTCTGTGTTTCAGAAATTTGTTGAATATTTGTTAGCTGCTTCCTGACATCCTCTTCTCCAACTTTAAAAGGCTAATTCTCATATGTTATTGGTTATAATCATTTTAGTGGTATTCTGACACTAAACAAGATGAAATGTATTTCTAAGCAGCTATGCATAACCACAAGCCTTTAAAAGTTAATTTCTAACAAAAAGTTCTTTATGAAAGATAAAATTGCCAACCCCTCAAATGTGTATTTTGGCAATAACCATTTTTCTGGAAAAAAAACTTATGGAGTAATACAATTTCTTTATATACATATCTTAAGCCAATTTCTTGTGAATCTAACTTGTTAGAGAACTTCCTAGACTGTGGAAATTATATCAGGCAACCTCACTAAATTTTTACAATTTCCAATTATGCTTCAATAAGGAGAGTTACCGTTTTCCCATCCCTGGCTCTCTTTTTTTTTTTTTTTTAAATTTTTGGGCACACCCTGCAGCATGTGGGACGTCGGTTCCGTGAACCATACCCCTGCATTGGGAGGCATAGTCATAAGCACTAGATGGAAGCACTAGATCGGCGTGGGAATTCTGCCCATCTGGGCTTTCGAACACTGCATTTTTACAATGAGGGGACATCAGAGTGTCTTTCCATAATAAAACCAGTATGCAGCTCCAAGATGATTCATGCTGGCCGTGGCTGTTACACATGACCTCGTGAAATCCAGACGCTGCTGTGTTGATGTTCCTATTATTCACAGTGTCTTCACTCCTCTCTGTCATCCTCCTGTATTATATAAAGATGCCCCCATTACCATCTGTTCATTAAATCTGAAAAAATTAAGCTGCTCAAACAGAGATTTACATAATTCTCTGAGAGAAACAAAGTGCAATACATTAAAGCATATTTCTATCATCTCTACTGAAGTCACTATGCCCACCATGTATCATACCTGTGACCTCTGGGTACTTCAGCAGCAGGAGGAGCCCATATCTCAGAGTGGTGCTTGTCATCTCTGTCCCAGCTCCAAACAAATCAGATACAGTGATAATCAAGTTTTCAACAGTAAACTCCAATTCTTGATTGTGTTTTTCCTAGGAATGATTTGATAACACTGTTTGACAACCTGATTTACCAGAATTGCAGTTAATCCAAAATAGCTCATAGTGTTTTAAAGTTAAAGAAAGTGAAAGTGAAAGTCACTTAGTTGTGTTTGACTCCTTGCTACCCCATGGAATATATATACAGCCCATGGAATTCTCCAGGCCAGAATACTGAAGTGGGTAGCCTTTCCTTTCTCCAGGGGATCTTCCCAACCGAGGGATAGAACCCAGGTCTCCTGCATTGCAGGTGGATTCCTTACCAGCTGAGCCACAAGGGAAGCCCTTTAAAGTTAAAGCAACATATACACAAAGGTGCATTTACAGAAAAAAAAGTGTTGCTTTTTAGTCACTAAGTCATGTTTGATTCTTTGCGACCCCATGAACTATAGCTCACCAGACTCCTCTATCCATGGGATATCCCAGGCATGAATACTGGAGCAGTACTACCAATTCCTTCTCCAGGGGATCTTCCCAACCCAGGATTGAACCCGTGTCTCCTGCATTGGCAGACAGATTCTTTACCACTCGGCCACTAGGAAAGCCCAAGATAAAAACTACTGTACAGTAAAACAAAACTACTCTAGATCTGTTGACTCAGACATCATTTTCTCTATCTTATTCCTCACTTGCTTAAAAAGTTACACTCAACAACCTCTTTTGCATTTAGGTAGGCTATGCAGCTTCGTTTTTGCCAATAAGATAAAAGTAGAAGGCTAATGGCACACATCCTCTTCTTCTTACTTAAAACAAGTATTTGACAGAATGAGAGGGAAGGGATGGAAAAAGATACTCCATACAAATGGAAATCAAAAGAAAACTGGAGTAGCAATACTCATATTAGACCAAATAGACTTCTCGTGCCAAAACTAAGACCTGGGGCAGTCAAACAAACAAACAAAAAATAATAAAACTAAGACTGTTACAAGAGACAAGGAAGGATATTACACAATGATCATGGGATCAAACCAAGAAGAAGATCAACAATTGTAATCATATATGAAGCCAACATAGGCTTCTTAAGCCAGCAGAAGCCAGCATCAGTATATAAAGAAAATGCTGCACTTAATATGCCAGCAAATTTGGAAAACTTAGCAGTGGCCACAGGACTGGAAAAGGTCAGTTTCATTCCAATCCCAAAGAATGCTCAAACTACTGCATAATTGCACTCATCTCATATGCTAGTAAAGTATTGCTCAAAATTCTCCAAGCCAGGCTTCAGCAATACGTGAGCTATGAACTTCCAGATGTTCACGCTGGTTTTAGAAAAGGCAGAGGAACCAGAGATCAAATTGTCAACACCCGCTGGATCATGGAAAAAGCAAGAGAGTTCCAGAAAAACATTTATTTCTGCTGGACTGGAAGAAGAACAAGCTGGAATCAAGATTGTCGGGAGAAATATCAATAAGCTCAGATAAGCAGATGACACCACCCTTATGGCAGAAAGCAAAGAGGAACTAAAAAGCCTCTTGATGAAAGTGAAAGAGGAGAGTCAAAAAGTTGGCTTAAAGCTCAACAGTCAGAAAATGAAGATCATGGCATCTGGTCCCATCACTTCATGTCAAATAGATGGAGAAACAGTGGAAACAGTGTCAGACTTTATTTTTTTTGGCTCCAAAATCACTGCAGATGGTGATTGCAGCCATGAAATTAAAAGACGCTTACTTCTTGGAAGGAAAGTTATGACCAAACTTGACAGCATATTGAAAACCAGAGACATTACTTTGCCAACAAAGGTCCGTCTGGTCAAGGCCATGGTTTTTCCAGTGGTCATGTATGGATGTGTGAGTTGGACTGTGAAGAAAGCTGAGCACTGAAGAATTGCTTTGAACTGTGGTGTTGGAGAAGACTCTTGAGAGTCCCTTGGACTGCAAGGAGATCCAACCAGTCCATTCTGCAGGAGATCAGTCCTGGGTGTTCATTGGAAGGACTAATGCTAAAGCTGAAACTCCAATACTTTGGCCACCTCATGCGAAGAGTTGACTCATTGGAAAAGACTCTGATGCTGGGAGGGATTGGGGACAGGAGAAGAAGGGAATGACAGAGGATGAGATGGCTGGATGGCATCACTGAATGGATGGACATGAGTTTGGGTAGACTGTGGCAGTTGGTAATAGACAGGGAGGCCTGGTGTGCTTCGATTCATGGGGTCGCAAAGAATCGGACACGACTGAGCAACTGAACTGAACTGAATAGCCATAAAAGGGGAATTTGACAGTAACACAATAGTATTGGGAGACTTTAACACTCCACTTACAGCAATGGACAGATTATCCAGACAGAAATTTAAGAAGGAAACACAAGCTTTAAATGACCCAGTAGACCAGATAGACTTAATTGATATTTATAGAACAATCCATCCAAAGGCAACAATATACACTTTCTTCTAAAGGCACGTGGAACATTCTACAGGATAGATCACAAATCAAAACTCAGTAAATCTAAGAAAACTGAAATCAAATCAAACATCTTTTCTGACGACAAGGCTATGAAATCAGAAATCTAGCACTGGAAAAACTGGAAAAAACACAAACACATGGAGGCTAAACAATATAATACTAAATAACCAATTCATCGCGGAAGAAATGAAAGAGGAAATAAAAAATGCCTAGAGACAAATTACCTCAAAAAACGACAATCCAAAATCTATGGAATGCAACAAAGCAGTTCTAAGAGGGAATTTTATAGCAATACAGTCTTACCTCAACAAACATGAAAAATCACAAATAAACAACCTATCTTTACACCTAAAGTAACTAAAGAAAGAAGAACAAACAGAAACCAAAATTAGTAGAAGGAAAAAATCATAAAGATTAGAGCAGAATTAAATGAAACAGAGATAAATAAAAGAATAACAAAGGCCAATTAAACCAAAGCTGATTCTTTGAGAAGATAAACAAAATTGATAAACCTTTAGACAGACTTATCAAGGAAAAAAAACACAAAAGAACTCAAATCAATAAAATTATAAATAAAAAGATAAGTTACATGGGACACCATAGAAACACCAAAAGGATCAGAATGACTACTATCAGAAATTGTATGTCAATGAAATGGACATCATAGAAATGGACAAATGGTTAGAAAAGTGCAACCTTCCAAGACTGAACCAGGAAGAAATAGAAAATATGAACAAATCAACACAAGTACTGAAACTAAACTGTGGCTAAGAATCTTCTAACAAACAAAAGTCCAGCACCAGATGGCTTCACAGCTGAATTCTATCAAACATTCAGAGAAGAGTTAACATCTACCCTTCTGAAATTCTTCCCAAAAATTGCAGAGGAAGGAACACTCTCAAGTTCATTCTCTGAGGCCACCATTGTCCTGACACCAAACAACAGGAAGATATCATACAAAAAAAATTATAGGCCAATATCACTGATGAACATAGACGCAAAAATTCTCAATTTTTTACCATCAAACTGAAACCAACTCATCAAGAGGATCACATACCGTGCATGATCAAATGGGATTTATCCCAGGGATGCAAGGATTCTTCAGTATACACAAATCAATCAATATGATGTATCATATTAAAAAACTGAAGAATAAAAACCATATGATCATCTCAATAGATACAGAAAAAGCTTTTAAAAAAATTCAACACCCATTGATGATTAAAAACTCTCCAAAAAGTGAGCATAGAGGGAACCTACCTCAACATAATAAAGGCTATATATGACAAATACACAGCAAATATCATTCTCAATGGTGAAAAATGGAAAGCATTTTCTCTAAGACCAGGAACAAGATAAGGATGTCCACTCTTGGCACTCCTATTCAACATAGTTTTTGAAGTTCTAGCTAGGGCAATCAGAGAAGACAAAGAAATAAAAGGAATTCAAACTGGAAAAGAAGTAAAACTGTCATTGTTTGCAGATGACATGATACTATACATAGAAAATCCTAAAGATGCTACCAGAAAACTACTAAAGCTCATCAATGAATGTGGTACAGTTGGAGGATACAAAACTAATATGCAGAAATATTCTGAATTCTTATACACTAACAACAAAAGATCAGAAAGAGAAATCAAGGATCAAATCTCGTTTACCATCACATCAAAAAGAATAAAGTACCTCGGAATAAACGTACCCTAGGAAGCAAAAGCAGAGAAGGCAATGGCACCCCACTCCAGTACTCTTGCCTGGAAAAATCCCATGGACAGAGAAACCTGGTAGGCTGCAGTCCATGGGGTCACTAGGAGTCGGATACGACTGAGCAACTTCACTTTCACTTTTCACTTTCATGCATTGAAGAAGGAAATGGCAACCCACTCCAGTGTTCTTGCCTGGAGAATCCCAGGGACAGGGGAGCCTGGTGGGCTGCCGTCTATGGGGTCACACAGAGTCGGACACGATTGAAGCGACATAGCAGCAGCAGCAGCAGGAGGAGGCAAAAGACCTGTACTCAGAAAACTATAAGATACTGATGAAATAAATCAAAGATGACACAAACAGATGGAAAGATACACCATGATCATGGATTAGAAGAATCAATATTATGAAAATTACTTTACTGCCCAAAGCAATCTACAATTCAATGCAACCCCTACCAAGTCAACAAGGCATTTTTCACAGAATTAGAACAAAATTTTACAATTTGTATGGAAACACAAAAGACCCCAAACAGCCAATGCAACCTTGAAAAAGAACAACAGGGCTGGAAGAGTCAAGCACGCTGACCTCAGGCTATACTACAAAGTTACAGTAATCAAGACAGTATGGTGCTGGTACAAAAACAGAAATATATATCAATGAAATAGGGTAGAAAGTACAAAAATAACCCCACAGACCTATGGTTACCAAATCTATGACAGAGAAGGCAAGAATGCACAATGGAGAAAAGACAGCTTCTTCAATAAGTGGTGCTGGGGAAATTGAACAGCTATATGTAAACTAATAAAATTAGAACACTCCCTAACACTATACACAAAAATAAACTCAGAATGGATTGTTTGTGTAAGTCACTCTGTCATGTCTGACTCTTTGTCATCCCATTGACTGTAGCCTACCAGGTTCCTCTGCCCATGGAATTCTGCAGGCAAGAATACTGACGTGGGTTGCCATGCCCTTCTCCAGGGGATCTTCCCTATCCAGAGACTGAACTCAGGTCTCCCGCATTGCAGGCAGATTTTTTACCATCTCAGCATAAGGCCGGATACTATGGAACTCTTAGAGGAAAACATAGGTAGAACATTGTTTGATGTAAATCACAGCAAGATCTTTTTTGATTCACCTCCTAGAGTAATGGAAATAAAAACAAACAAACAAAAAAAATAAATGGAACTGAATTAAACTTAAAAGTTTTTGCACAGCAAAGGAAACCATAAACAAGATGGAAAGGTAACCCTCAGAATGGCAGAATGTATTTGCAAATGAAGCAACTGTCAAAGTATTAATTTCTAAAATACACAAGGAGCTCATGCAACTGAGTATCAAAAAAACAAATTTAAAAAATGGACACAAGATATGAAGAGACATTTCTCCAAAGAAGATATACAGATGGCCAAGAGTTACAAGAAAAGATGCTCAACATCACAAACTATTAGAGAAATGTAAATCAGAACTACAATGGAGTATCATCTCACACCAGTCAGAATGGCCATCATCAAAAAAAACCTACCATCAATAAAGGCTGGAGAAAGTGTGGAGAAAAGGGAACCTTCTTACACTGTTGGTAAGAATGTAAATTGGTATATTCGCTATGGAGAACAGTATGAAAGTTCCTCAGAAAACTAAAAATAGAACTACCATATGACCCAGCAATCGCACTCGTGGGCATATACCTGGAGAATACCAAACCACAATTCAAAAAGATACATGTACCCCAATGTTCATTGCAGCATTATTTAGAACAGCCAGGACAGGAAGTAACCTAAATCAACAGAGGAAGGGATAAATAAGATGTGGTAAATATAGACAATGGAATAATATTCAGCCATTAAAAAGAGTGAAATAATGCCATGTGCACAACATGGATGGACCTAGAGATCACCATACTGAGTGAAGTAGGTCAGAGAAAGACAAATAATATATGATATTGCTCTTATTTGGAATTTTAAAAAGGGTGCAAATGAACTTATCTACAAAACAGAAATAGAGTCATGGATGTAAAATATAAACTTATAGTTACCAGGGGATGGGGCTGGAGGTGGGGGCTAGGGATAAATCATGAGATTGGGACAGACACATACACACTACTATATATAAAATAGATAATTAATAAGGACTACTGTATAATACAGGGAAATCTATTCAATAGTCTATAATGGCCTATATGGGGCAATAATCTTAAAAAGAGTGGATATATGTATATTCACAACTGATTCACCTTGCTGTTCACCTGAAACTAGCATAACATTGTAAATCAATTATACTTCAATAAAATAAAAAAAAAAAACAAGTATTTGAAAAGTTGATAGGGTACACATGATCTTGGGACAAGAGGATGTTACCATCAAATGGGGCCTATATATTAAGAATGGGTAAAGAAAAATGGAAGGCATTTAAAACTCATATGTTTCGGGGCTACTATAGTATCCCTATATTGACACATGACAAGACTCTGTATATGAGGCAATTAAACCCACTATTTGTTAAAGCCACTGTTAACAACTTTTCTCTTATTTTTAGATGAACACAATCTTAATTATTAGAAATAGCTAACTTAGGGCCATATTATAAAGGATGTTATAAGCCTGAATTAACATTTCATAATTCTTTTCTTTGTTAAAAATGTATATAAACCTCAAATTGTCTATGTATTCACTATGAAATTGAAATTTTGCAAAGGCTAATATTGTAGCACAACTTAAAATGAATGATAGTGAGTGAATGGATTCACAAAGACCATACAGGGCCATCACAATTGTATTCCTCATGCAATGCAATGAACAGTTTGATCTAGGAAACAAATATAGAATGAATTGAAACATACAATCTGAATTGCCACTACGTTCATGAAGACGAAAATTTGGGACATTCACTGTGCTTAAGGCAAAAGGACAGACAGTGGGTAAAGCAAATGCCAAGACTGACAGACTAATGGAATAGAGCTCTTGTCACTTGGAAACTGGGAGAGAAAAAGCACTTGAAGTACAAGGAATATTGGTTTAGGACTGAGGAGATAGATGATGGTACATAGAATAGACAACAACGAGACAGTTTCAAATACTAAATAGAAGGGATTGTTAACATGCAAAAAAGTATATTTTTGCAAAACCATCCCTAGGCCAGTATTAATTTTAGGATGCATTTGCAATTTCCAGGGGTCCAATGCCATGTCTAATATTAAGTAATAAATGCATTCAAGGCAGACTAAACAATCTGAATGTGTGTACTTGTTAGAAAAAGTATCATTGCCCTTGGCTTCACACAAGATATGAGCTTGTCAATTCAAAATTAATCTAAAGAAAAGCAGTACAAATCTAAAGAAAAGCAGTGCACTCATAAAACAATATTAGTATTTCTATTTCTTGAGTTGGATTTAGAGATAAAGTGGTTATGTGTACACAGCCTATCTTTATTAGATTACACAAAACACTGCTGAAAGGAATTGTTAAAACAGTATTGAAAGAAATAAAAGAAAACATATAAATTAAAAAACCTTTCTTGACATAGATCAAAAGTCAGTATTGTTATGATAGCATCACTGGATTAATGTAACAAAGAAGGCAGAGAAGTTGTTTCAGAAACTTCCTCTACTGAAACAGCTATTGTCTAAGGACAGAGTGAGAAACTATGTTAGTACTCTGGAAACTAGTTAGACACTAGTCTAATGCAACCAATGTACTTAAATAAAAATGTCTGATATATGACATTTCACATGCTGCCTAACATTCTTCACAACCCAGTTCCAAGGCCGAGAGTTGTAGGAAGTGTGGACTATGTTTGTGGTGCAGCCAATGGATCTCAGAGTAGGAAATTGGACCATATTCTTCTACATTGGGATTGTGTGTTTGGATCTCAGACAGGCTGGCGCAGAGAACACTGAAAATATTGAGAGAATCCCTTCTTTTCCTATTTATACTTAGGTTCAGGTATTTAAGAGAATCTCTGTAAGTTCACTATCTAACTATGGAGATAACAGAGAGGCAAGTGACTACACAGGATAAGAAAGTAGTCTTGGCAAAATTAATCTGGAAAAGTTACTACATGAATGAATACAGTTCAGTTCAGTTCAGTTCAGTCGCTCAGCCATGTCTGACTTTTTGCAACCCTATGAATCATGTTACATGATTCATGAATCATGTTCATGAATCATGTTACATGAATCATGTTACACCAGGCCTCCAAGTCCATCACCAACTCCCAGAGTTCACCCAAACTCATGTGAATCGAGTCGGTGATGCCATCCAGCCATCTCATCCTCTGTCGTTCCTTCCCCTCCCGCTCCCAATCCCTCCAGCATCAGGGTCTTTTCCAATGAGTCAACTCTTCGCATGAAGTGGCCAAAGTACTGGAGTTTCAGCCTCAGCATCAGCCCTTCCGAAGAATACCCAGGACTGGTCTCCTTTAGGATGGACTGGTTGGATCTCCTTGCAGTCCAAGGGACTCTCAAGAGTCTTCTCCAACACCACAGTTCAAAAGCATCAATTCTTCGGTGCTCAGCTTTCTTCACAGTCCAACTCTCACATCCATACATGACCACTGGAAAAACCATAGCTTTGACTAGACGGACCTTTGTTGGCAAAGTAATGTCTCTGCTTTTCAATATGCTATCTAGGTTGGTCATAACCTTCCTTCCAAGGATTAAGCGTCTTTTAATTTCATGGCTGCAGTCACCATCTGCAGTGATTTTGGAGCCCAGAAAAATAAAGTCTGACACTGTTACCCTGTTCGTTTCCCATGAAGTGATGGGACCAGATGCCATGATTTTCATTTTCTGAATGTTGAGCTTTAAGCCAACTTTTTCACTCTCCTCTTGCACTTTCATCAAGAAGCTTTTTAGTTCCTCTTCACTTTCTGCCATAAGGGTGGTGTCATCTGCATATCTGAGGTTATTGATATTTCTCCTGGCAGTCTTGAGTCCAGCTTGTGCTTCCTCCAGCCCAGCATGTCTCATGATGTACTCTACATATAAGTTAAATAAGCAGGGTGACAATATACAGCCTTGACGTACTCCTTTTCCTGTTTGGAACCAGTCTGTTGTTCCATGTCCAGTTCTTTTGTTGTTGTTGTTGTTGTTGTTTTTTATTCTTTCTAATCTCATAGCAATAGATCAATACAGGCCCATAGTAAATACCAAGGGAAGTCTCAATTAGGGTGTTTCATTATATTAAGGCTTTGAATGATAATATCATGTGTCCAGTTCATATTATTAAAGTTATGGTTAATCTTTCCTGAACTACATCTGCTGTACTTCCTTTCAGAAGGGACTAGGAGAACAATT
>NW_011494744.1:56833-57046 GCF_000754665.1 Bison bison bison | reverse complement strand
CAGCAGCAGTGAGACCTTTTGGTTTGGGGGACTCAGTTTTATTGGCTCAAAGTTGGAGAATGACATTAGCTATTTGATTCTTCAAGACCCCTCAGCTGACAGTTATTGTTTAGTCACTAAGTTGTGTCCAACTCTTTACAACCCGGTGGACTGTAGCATGCCAGGCTCCTCTGTTAATGGGATTTCCCAGGCAAGAATACTGGAGTGGATTGC
>NW_011494744.1:50919-56733 GCF_000754665.1 Bison bison bison | reverse complement strand
CCATATTCCCAGAATAAGAGAGAAAATCTCCACTTTCCTACCCATCTAGCCTTTCCCCTGCACTGCTCCTGTGTTCACCTTCTTTGGAGCTGGTTTCTCTTCCTTTGATTCATATTATTTCTTGGTTTGCTTTGACCACTTAGAACACAGAGTCAGCAAGAAGTCTTTGGGGGTGAGGAGAGACGATACCAGTCTGGGAGAATCAGAGCTTTCGCCTGTGAAGTGCATTACCCTGCTGTTCCCTGTTACTAGCCATAGGAAATCAAGAAAAAGGGATTTGGTGTCAGATGAAGAAAAGAGTGAAAGAGAGGAAGCATCAAGTGTCTTTTTTATCTCTCAGGGATCTATGGGGGTCTCTCTCTCTCTGAAAGACACGGCAAAATATGAGGGCAAGTGACAAAGCCCTGTCACATGTAATTTCAAGTTTGGTAGCAGGAGAACAGATTGAATGACATGTAAACTTTCCTCACTGAGACTTGGAGTCACATGCCACTTGTTCCCAGAAACACAATCATAAACATGTCCAGTTCTAACTGTTGCTTCCTAACCTGCATATAGGTTTCTCAAGAACCAGGTCAGGTGCTCTGGTATTGCCATCTCTTTTAGAATTTTCCAGTTTCTTGTGATCCTAGTTTCTATATTCCCATCTCTTTAAGAATATTCCTCAATTTGTTGTGATCCACACAGTCAAAGGCTTTGGCATAGTCAATAAAGCAGAAATAGATGTTTTTCTGGAACTCTCTTGCTTTTTCGATGATCCAGCAGATGTTGGCAATTTGATCTCTGGTTCCTCTGCCTTTTCTAAAACTAGCTTGAACATCTGGAAGTTCACGGTTCACATATTGCTGAAGCCTGGCTTGGAGAATTTTGAGCATTACTTTACTAGCCTGTGAGATGAGTGCAATTGTGCGATAGTTTGAGCATTCTTTGGGATTGGAATGAAAACTGATCTTTTCCAGTCCTGTGGCCACTGCTGAGTCTTCCAAATGTGCTGGCATATTGAGTGCAGCACTTTCACAGCATCATCTCTCAGGATTTGAAATAGCTCCACTGGAATTCCATCACCTCCACTAGCTTTGTTCATACTGACACTTTCTAAGGCCCACTTAAGTTCACACTCCAGGGTGTCTGGCTCTAGGTGAGTGATCACACCATCGTGATTATCTTGGTCATGAAGATCTATTTTGTACAGTTCTTCTGTGTATTCTTGCCACCTCTTCTTAATATCTTCTGCTTCCATTAGGTCCATAGCATTTCTGTCCTTTATCAAGCCCATCTTTGCATGAAATGTTCCCTTGGTATCTCTAATTTTCTTGAAGAGATCTCTAGTCTTTCCCCTTCTGTTGTTTTCCTCTATGTCTCTGCACTGATCGCCAAGGAAGGCTTTCTTATGTCTCCTTGCTATTCTTTGGAACTCTGCATTCAAATGGGAATATCTTTCCATTTCTCCTTTGCTTTTCACTTCTCTTCTTTTCACAGCTATTTGTAATGCCTCCTCAGACAGCCATTTTGCTTTTTTGCATTTATTTTCCATTGGGGTGGTCTTGATCCCTGTCTCCTGTACAGTGTCATGAACCTCCATCCATAGTTCATCAAGCAGTCTGTCTATCAGATCTAGTCCCTTAAATGTATTTCTCACTTCCACTGTATAATCATAAGGGATTTGATTTAGGTCATACCTGAATGGTCTAGTGGTTTTCCCTACTTTCTTCAATTTAAGTCTGAATTTGGCAATAAGGAGTTCATGATCTGAGCCACAGTCAGCTCCCAGTCTTGTTTTTGCTGACTGTATAGAGCTTCTCCATCTTTGGCTGCAAAGAATATAATCAATCTGATATCGGTGTTGACCATCTGGTGATGTCCTTGTGTAGAGTCTTCTCTTGTGTTGTTGGAAGAGGATGTTTACTATGACCAGTGCGTTCTCTTGGCAAAACTGTATTAGTCTTTACCCTGCTTCATTCCGTTTTCCAAAGCCAAATTTGCCTGTTACTTCAGGTGTTTCTTGACTCATATGCATATATTAAAATGCATCAGTCAAGGAGTTAACAGTAGTCAGAAGGCAGCTGAATCAGGGATACAGGGTCCAAATTAATGGAATTGTTATTAAAGAATTTTATGATAGAAAAAATGGTATATATTTTATGCATCCTTTTTTTTTTTTTAAGGCAGAAAAAGCCTTAAAAAGCCTTTTTTTTTTTTAAGGCTTTATTCCATATTCCAAGGCCAAATTTGCCTGTTACTCCAGGTGTTTCTTGACTTCCTACTTTGCATTCCAGTCCCCTATAATGAAAAGGACATCTTTTTTGGGTGTTAGTTCTAAAAGGTCTTGTAGGTCTTCATAGAACCATTCAACTTCAGCTTCTTCAGTGTTACTGGTTGGGGCATAGGCTTGGATCACCGTGATATTGAAAGGTTTGCCTTGGAAATGAACAGAGATCATTCTGTCATTTTTGAGATTGCATCCAAGTACTGCATTTCAGACTCTTTTTTTTTTTTAATTTAAATTTATTTATTTTAATTGGAGGCTAATTACTATACAATATTGTATTGGTTTTTGCCATACATCAACATGAATCCACCACGGGTGTACCCGTGCTCCCCATCCAGATACCCCCTCCCCCTCCCTCCCCGTACCATCCCTCTGGGTCATATGATGGCTACTTCATTTCGCCTAAGGGATTCCTGCCCACAATAGTAGATATAATGGTCATCTGAGTTAAATTCACCCACTCCAGTCCATTTTAGCTCGCTGATTCCTAGAATGTCAATGTTCACTCTTGCCATCTCCTCTTTGACCACCTCCAATTTGCCTTGATTCATGGACCTGACATTCCAGGTTCCTATGCAATATTGCTCTTTACAGCATCGGACCTTGCTTCTATTACCAGTCACATCCACAACTGGGTTTTGTTTTTGCTTTGGCTCCATCCCTTCATCCTTTCTGGAGTTATTTCTCCACTAATCTCCTATATTGGGCACCTACTGACCTGGGGTGTTCCTCTTTCAGTATCCTATCATTTTGCCTTTTCATACAGTTCATGGGGTTCTCAAGGCAAGAATACTGAAGTGGTTTGCCATTCCCTTCTCCAATGGACCACATTCTGTCAGACCTCTCCACCATGACCCTCCTGTCTTGGGTGGCCCCACACGGCATGGCTTAGTTTCACTGAGTTAGACAAGGCTGTGGTCCGTGTGATCAGATTGGCTAGTTTTCTGTGTTTATGGTTTCAGTGTGTCTGCCCTTTGATGCCCTCTCTCAACACTTACCATCTTAATTGGGTTTCTCTTACCTTGGACGTTGGGCATCTCTTCATGGCTGCTCCAGCAAAGCGCAGCCACCGCTCCTTACCTTGGACGAGGTCACCCCTCCTGACCTGGAACGTGGAGTAGCTCCTCTCAGCCCTCCTGTGCCCGCACAGCAGCCGGCTCCTTGGACATGGGGTTGCTCCTCTTGGCCGCTGCCCTGACCTTGGACATACAGTCTTCATCAAATAAAAATAGCAATTGTTAGAAGAGTATAAAATCTTATTTCCAGAGTTACCACATGACAATATATAAAACACTTAAGTATGGTCCATTGACAGCTGAAAAAAAAAAAAAAAAATGACACAAGCCACTGCTGAGGAAGCCCAGACACCGAACTTACTAGATAAAACCTATAAGATACATGTTTTAGACATGCTAAGAGAGATGAATGAAACCATATAAAGAACTAAAGAATATCAGAGAAGTATAAGAACAATTGGGAATATCAATAATCAGAGGAGCATTATAATAAAGAACCAAATAGAAATTCAGGAACTAGAAAGTACAATACTTGATATTTTAAAAAAATTTCCAGAAAATTTCTGGTATTGTACTTTTTACAATAAAAAGTAGTACACTGAAGTAAATCATACACTACATCTAACCATTTTAAACTGCCATTTTAAACTATGTGTATAAATAACCCATTTATAATGGAATATTATATAGTCATAAAAAGGAAGGAAATTCTGCCGTTTATGATAACACAGATGTGCCTTGAAGGCATTATGCTTCGTAGAGTAAATCAGGAAGAGAAAATGAAATACCATATGATCTTACCCATACATGAACTATAAAATAAAATCCTGAAACTCATAAATAAATGCAGAGAAAACATTGATGACTCCCAGACACTGCAAGTGGTCAAAATGAATGAACCTGGTCAAAAGGTACAAATTTCCTGTTATAAAATATAAATAAATCCTGTGTATGCATGTTGAGTTGCTTCAGTTTTTTTTTTTTTAATTAATGTACTTATTTTAATTGGAGGCTAATTACTTTACAATATTGTAGTGGTTTTTGCCATACATTGACATGAATCAGTCATGGGTATACATGCGTTCCCCATCTTGAACTCTCCTCCCTCCTCTCTCCTCATCCCATCCCTCAGGGTCATCCCAGTGCACCAGCCCTGAGCACCCTGTCTCATGCCTTGAACCTGGGCTGGCAATCTGTTTCACATATGATAATATACATACTTAAATCCTATTCTCTCAAATCATCCCACCCTCGCCTTCTCCCACAGAGTCCAAAAGACTCTTCTTTACACTGTGTCTCTCATGCTGTCTCGCATATAGGGTCATTGTTAGCATTGTTCTAAATTCCATATATATGCATTAATATACTATATTGATGTTTTTCTTTCTGACTTACTTCCCTCTGTATAATAGGTTTCAGTTTCATCCACCTCATTAGACCTGATTCAAATGCCTTCTTTTAATAGCTGAGTAATATTCCATTGTGTATATGTACCACAGCTTTGTTATCCATTCACTTGCCAATGGACATCTAGGCTGCTTCCATGTCCTGGCTATTATAAACAGTGCTGTGATGAACATTGGGGTACACGTGTCTCTTTCAATTCTGGTTTCCTCAGTGTGTATGCCCAGCAGTGGGATTTCTGGGTCATATAGCAGTTCTATTTCCAGTTTTTTTGTGGAATCTCCACACTGTTCTCCATAGTGGCTGTACTAGTTTGCATTCCCACCAACAGTGTAAGAAGGTTCCATTTTCTCCACATCCTCTCCAGCATTTACTGTTTGTAGGCTTTTTGATAGCAGCCATTATGACCAGCGTGAGATGGTACCTCATTGTGGTTTTGATTTGCATTTCTCTGATAATGAGTGATGTTGAGCATCTTTTCATGTGTTTGTTAGCCATCTGTATGTCTTCTTTGGAGAAATGTTTGTTTAGTTCTTTGGCCTATTTTTTGATTGGGTCGTTTATTTTTCTGGAATTCAGCTGCAGGACTTCCTTGTATATTTTTGAGATTAATCCCTTGTCATTTGCTTTGTTTGCTATTATTTTCTCCCATTCTGAAGGCTGTCTTTTCACTTTGCTTATACTTTCCTTCGTTGTGCAAAAGCTTTTAAGTTTAATTAGGTCCCATTTGTTTATTTTTGCTTTTATTTCCAATATTCTGGGAAGTGGGTCATAGAGGATCCTGCTTGTGATTTATGTCAGAGAGTGTTTTGCCTATGTTTTCCTCTAGGTGTTTTATAGTTTCTGGTTTTACATTTAGATCTTTAATCCATTTTGAGTTTATTTTTGTGTGTGGTGTTAAAAAGTGTTCTAGTTGCATTCTTTTATAAGTTGTTGATCAGTTTTCCCAGCACCACTTGTTAAAGAGATTTTCTTTTCTCCATTATATATTCTTGCCTCCTTTGTCAAAGATAAGGTGTCCATAGGTGCATGGATTTATCTCTTATTATTTTATTTTGTTCCATTGATCTATATTTCTGTCTTTGTGCCAGTACCATGCTGTCTTGATGACTGTAGCTTTGTAGT
>NW_011494744.1:49869-50819 GCF_000754665.1 Bison bison bison | reverse complement strand
TTTCTTTTTTTGTGGCATCTTTGTCAGGTTTTGGTATTAGGGTGATGGTGGCCTCATAGAATGAGTTTGGAAGTTTACCTTCTTCTGCAATTTTCTGGAAGTGTTTGAGTAGGATTGGTGTCAGCTCTTCTCTAAATTTTTGGTAGAATTCTTCTGTGAAGCCATCTGGTCCTGGGCTTTTGTTTGCTGGAAGACTGTTGATTACAATTTCAATTTCCATGCTTGTGATGGATCTGTTAAGATTTTCTATTTCTTCCTGGTTCAGTTTCGTAAAGTTATACTTTTCTAAGATTTTGTCCATTTCTTCCAAGTTGTCCATTTTATTGGCATATGGTTGCTGATAGTAGTGTTTTATGATCCTTTGTATTTCTGTGTTGTCTGTTGCGATTTCTCCGTTTTCATTTCTAATTTTGTTGATTTGATTCTTCTCCCTTTTTTTCTTGATGAGTCTGGCTAATGGATTGTCAATTTTATTTATCTTTTCAAAGAACCACCTTTTAGCTTTGTTGATTTTTGCTATGGTCTCATTTTTTCTTTTGCATTTATTTCTGTCCTAATTTTTATGATTTATTTCCTTCTGCTAACCTTGGAGTTCTTCATTTCTTCCTTTTCTAGTTGCTTTAGTTGTAGAATTAGGTTATTTATTTGACTTTTTTATTGTTTCTTGAGGTAAGCGTGTATTGAGTGAACCTGCGATATAGGACAGAAATAGTATGGACCTAACAGAAGCAGAAGATATTAAGAAGAGATGGCAAGAATACACAGAAGAACTGTACAAAAAAGATCTTCACGACCAAGATAATCACGATGGTGTGATCACTCATCTAGAGCCAGACATCCTGGAATGTGAAGTCAAGTGGGCCTTAGAAAGCATCACTACAAACAAAGCTAGTGGAGGTGATGGAATTCCAGTGGAGCTATTCCAAATCCTGAAAGATGATGCTGTGAAA
>NW_011494744.1:48588-49769 GCF_000754665.1 Bison bison bison | reverse complement strand
CTTTGTGCCAGTACCATGCTGTCTTGATGACTGTAGCTTTGTAGTATAGTCTGAAGTCAGGTCAGGTTGATTCTTCCAGTTCCATTCTTCTTTCTTAAGATTGCTTTGGCTATTCGAGGTTTTTTGTATTTCCATACAAATTGTGAAATTATTTGTTCTAGTTCTCTGAAAAATACCTTTGGTAGCTTGATAGGGATTGCATCAAATGTATAGATTGCTTGGGGTAGCATACTCATTTTCATTATATTGATTCTTCCACTCCATGAACACAGTATATTTCTCCATCTATTTGCGTCATCTTTGATTTCTTTCATTAGTGCTTTATAGTTTTGTATATATAGGTCTTTAGTTTCTTTAGGTAGATATATTCCTAAGTATTTTATTCTTTTCATTGCAATGGTGAATGGAATTGTTTCCTTAAGTTCTCTTTCTGTTTTCTCATTTTTGGTGTATAGGAATGCAAGGGATTTCTGTGTGTTAAGTTTATATCCTGCAATTTTACTATCTTCATTGATTAGATCTAGTAATTTTTTGGTGGCATATTTAGGGTTTTCTATGTAGAGGATCATGTCATCTGCAAACAGTGAGCATTTTACTTCTTCTTTTCCAATCTAGATTCCTTTTATTTCTTTTTCTGCTCTGATTCCTGTGGCCAAAACTATGTTGAATAGTAGTGTTGAGAGTGGGAACCCTGTCTTTTTCCTGACTTTAGGGCTTCGAAGTGCTTTCAATTTTTCACCATTGAGGATAATGTTTGCTGTGGGTTTGTCATATATAGCTTTTATTATGTTGAGGTATGTTCCTTCTCTTCCTGCTTTCTGGAGAGTTTCTATCATAAATGGATGTTGAATTTTGTCAAAGGCTTTCTCTGCATCTATTGATATAATCATATGGTTTTTATCTTTCACATTTTAATGTGGCGTATCACATTGATTGATTTGTGGATATTGAAGAATCCTTGTATTCACGGGATAAAGCTCACTTGGTCATGATGTATGATCTTTTCAATATGTTGTTCAATTTTGTTTGCTAGAATTTTGCTAAGGATTTTTCCACCTAAGTTCATCAGTGATATTGGCCTGTAGTTTTCTTTTTTTGTGGCATCTTTGTCAGGTTTTGGTATTAGGGTGATGGTGGCCTCATAGAATGAGTTTGGAAGTTTACCTTCTTCTGCTAATTTT
>NW_011494744.1:42397-48160 GCF_000754665.1 Bison bison bison | reverse complement strand
TGAGAAATTTTTATGCAGGTCAGGAAGCAACAGTTAGAACTGGACAGGAACAATAGACTGGTTCCAAATCGGAAAAGGAGTTCGTCAAGGCTGTATATTGTCACCCTGCTTATTTAACTTATATGCAGAGTACATCATGAGAAACGCTGGGCTGGAAGAAGCACAAGCTGGACTCAAGATTGCCGGGAGAAATATCAATAACCTCAGATATGCAGATGACACCACCCTTATGGCAGAAAGTGAAGAGGAACTCAAAAGCCTCTTGATGAAAGTGAAAGTGGAGAGTGAAAAAGTTGGCTTAAAGCTCAACATTCAGAAAACTAAGATCATGGCATCCAGTCCCACCACTTCATGGGAAATAGATGGGGAAACAGTGGAAACAGTGTCAGACTTTATTTTTCTGGGCTCCAGAATCACTACAGATGGTGACTGCAGCCATAAAATTAAAAGACGCTTACTCCTTGGAAGGAAAGTTATGACCAACCTAGATAGCATATTGAAAAGCAGAGACATTACTTTGCCAACAAAGGTTCGTCTAGTCAAGGCTATGGTTTTTCCTATGGTCATGTATGAATGTGAGAGTTGGACTGTGAAGAAGGCTGAGAACCGAAGAACTGATGCTTTTGAACTGTGGTGTTGGAGAAGATTCTTGAGAGTCCCTTGGACTGCAAGGAGATTCAACCAGTCCATTCTGAAGGAGATCAGCCCTGGGGTTTCTTTGCAAATAATGATGCTAAAGCTGAAACTCCAGTACTTTGGCCACCTCATGCGAAGAGTTGACTCATTGGAAAAGACCCTGACGCTGGGAGGTATTGGGGGCAGGAGGAGAAGGGGACGACAGAGGATGAGATGGCTGGATGGCATCACTGACTCGATGGACGTGAGTCTGAGTGAACTCCGAGAGTTGGTGGTGGATAGGGAGGCTTGGCGTGCTGCGATTCACGGGGTCGCAAGAGTCAGACATGACTGAGTGACTGATCTGATCTGATCTGATCCCCTTAGCACTGTTTTTACTGAATCCCTTAGGTTTGGGGTTGCTGTGTTTTCATTTTCATTCATTTCTATGTATATTTTGATTTCTTTTTTGATTTCTTCTGTGATTTGTTGGTTATCCAGAAGTGCATTGTTAAGCCTCCATATGTTTGTATTTTTAATAGTTTCTTTTCCTGTAGTTGACATCTTGTCTTACTGCATTGTGATCAGAAAAGATGCTTGGAATGATTTGATTTTTTTTTTTTTTAAATTTACCAAGGCTAATTTTATGGCTCAGGATGTGATCTATCCTGGAGACAGTTCCATGTGCACTTGAGAAAATGGTGAAATTCATTGTTTTAGGGTGAAATGTCCTATACATATCAGTTAGTTCTAACTGGTCCATTGTATCATTTAAAGTTTGTGTTTCCTTGCTAATTTTCTGTTTAGTTGATCTATCCATAGGTGTGAGTGGAGTAGTAAAGTCTCCCACTATTATTGTGTTACTGTTAATTTCCCCTTTCGTACCTGTTACCATTTGCTTACATATTGTGGTGCTCCTATGTTGGGTGCATATATATTTATAATTGTTATATCTTTTTCTTTGATTGATCTTTTAATCATTATGTAGTGTCCTTCTTTGTCTCTTTTCACAGCCTTTGTTTTAAAGTCTATTTTATCTGATATGACTATTGCTACTCCTGCTTTATTTCGGTCTCCATTTGCATGAAATATCTTTTTCCAGCTCTTCACTTTCAGTCAGTATGCATCCTTTGTTTTGAAGTGGGTCTCTTGTATACAGCATATATAGGGGTCTTGTTTTTGTACCCAATCAGCCAGTCTTTGTCTTTTGGTTGAGACATTCAACCCATTTACATTTAAGGTAATTATTGATAAGTATGATCCCACTGGTCATAGCAAACACCCTCTTCCAACAACACAAAAGAAGACTCTACACAAGGACATCACCAGATGGTCAACACTGATATCAGAATGATTATATTCTTTGCTGCCAAAGATGAAGAAGCTCTATACAGTCAGCAAAAACAAGACTGGGAGCTGACTGTGGCTCAGATCATGAACTCCTTATTGCCAAATTCAGACTTAAATTGAAGAAAGTAGGGAAAACCACTAGACCATTCAGGTATGACCTAAATCAAATCCCTTATGATTATACAGTGGAAGTGAGAAATACATTTAAGGGACTAGATCTGATAGACAGAGTGCCTGATGAACTATGGACGGAGGTTCATGACACTGTACAGGAGACAGGGATCAAGACCACCCCAATGGAAAATAAATGCAAAAAAGCAAAATGGCTGTCTGAGGAGGCATTACAAATAGCTGTGAAAAGAAGAGAAGTGAAAAGCAAAGGAGAAATGGAAAGATATTCCCATTTGAATGCAGAGTTCCAAAGAATAGCAAGGAGACATAAGAAAGCCTTCCTTGGCGATCAGTGCAGAGACATAGAGGAAAACAACAGAAGGGGAAAGACTAGAGATCTCTTCAAGAAAATTAGAGATACCAAGGGAACATTTCATGCAAAGATGGGCTTGATAAAGGACAGAAATGCTATGGACCTAATGGAAGCAGAAGATATTAAGAAGAGGTGGCAAGAATACACAGAAGAACTGTACAAAATAGATCTTCATGACCAAGATAATCACGATGGTGTGATCACTCACCTAGAGCCAGACACCCTGGAGTGTGAACTTAAGTGGGCCTTAGAAAGTGTCAGTATGAACAAAGCTAGTGGAGGTGATGGAATTCCAGTGGAGCTATTTCAAATCCTGAGAGATGATGCTGTGAAAGTGCTGCACTCAATATGCCAGCACATTTGGAAGACTCAGCAGTGGCCACAGGACTGGAAAAGGTCAGTTTTCATTCCAATCCCAAAGAATGCTCAAACTATCGCACAACTGCCCTCATCTCACACGCTAGTAAAGTAATGCTCAAAATTCTCCAAGCTAGGCTTCAGCAATATGTGAACGGTGAACTTCCTGATGTTCAAGCTGGTTTTAGAAAAGGCAGAGGAACCAGAGATCAAATTGCCAACATCTGCTGGATCATCGAAAAAGCAAGAGAGTTCCATAAAAAACATCTATTTCTGCTTTATTGGCTATGCAAACGCCTTTGACTGTGTGGATCACAAGAAACTGTGGAAAATTCTGAAAGAGATGGGAATACCAGACCATGTGACCTGGTTCTTGAGAAACCTATATGCAGGTCAGGAAGCAACAGTTAGAACTGGACATGGAACAACAGACTGGTTCCAAATAGGAAAAGGAGTACATCAAGGCTGTATATTGTCACCCTGCTTATTTAACTTATATGCAGAGTACATCATGAGAAATGCTGGGCTGGAAGAAGCACAAGCTGGACTCAAGATTGCCGGGAGAAATATCAATAACCTCAGATATGCAGATGACACCACCCTTATGGCAGAAAGTGAAGAGGAACTCAAAAGCCTCTTGATGAAAGTGAAAGAGGAGAGTGAAAATGTCTTAAAGCTCAACATTCAGAAAATGAAGATCATGGCATCTGGTCCCATAACTTCATGGGAAATGAATGGGGTAACAGTGTCAGACTTTATTTTTGGGGGCTCCAAAATCACTGCAGATGGTGACTGCAGCCATGAAATTAAAAGACGCTTACTCCTTGGAAGGAAGGTTATGACCAACCTAGACAGCATATTGAAAAGGAGAAACGTTACTTTGCTAAGAAAGTTCAGTCTAGTGAAGGCTATGGTTTTTCCTGTGATCATGTATGGACATGAGAATTGGACTGTGAAGAAAGCTAGGCCCCAAAGAATTGATGCTTTTTAACTGTGGTGTTGGAGAAGACTCTTGAGAGTCCCTTGGACTGCAAGGAGGTACAACCAGTCTATTCTGAAGAAGATCAGCCCTGGGATTTCTTTGGAAGGAATGATGCTAAAGCTGAAACTTCAGTACTTTGGCCACCTCATGCGAAGAGTTGACTCATTGGAAAAGACTCTGATGCTGGGAGGGATTCGGAGCAGGAGAAGAAGGGGATGACAAAGGATGAGATGGCTGGATGGCATCACTGAATGGATGGACGTGAGTCTGAGTGAACTCCGGGAGTTGGTGATGGACAGGGAGGCCTGGCGTGCTGTGATTCATGGGGTCGCAAAGAGTCCGACACGACTGAGCGACTTAACTGAATTGATGATCCCATTGCCCTCAATTTGTTGTTTGGGGTTCGAGTTTATACACCTTTTCTCTGTTTCCTGTCTAGAGAAGATCCTTTAGCATTTGTTGAAGAGCTGGTTTGGTGGTGCTGAATTCTCTCAGCTTTTGCTTGTCTGTAATGCTTTTGATTTCTCCTTCATATTTGAATGAGATCCTTGCTGGGTACAGTAATCTGGGCTGTAGGTTTTTCTCTTTCATCACTTTAAGTACATCTGCTATTCCCTCCTGGTCTGAAGAGTTTCTATTGAAAGATCAGCTGTTATCCTTATGGGAATGCCCTTGTGTGTTATTTGTTGCTTTTCCCTTGTTGCTTTTAATATTTGATCTTCATGTTTGATCTTTGTTAATTTGATTAATATGTGTCTTGGGTTGTTTCACCTTTGATTTATCCTGTTTGGGACTCTCTGGGTTTCTTGGTGTTGTGTGGCTATTTCCTTTCCCATTTTAGGGAAGTTTTCAACTATTATCTCCTCAAGTATTTTTTCATGGCCTTTCTTTTTGTCTTCTTCTTCTGGGACTCCTGATTCGAATGTTTGGGTGTTTGACATTGTCTCAGAGGTCTCTAAGTTTGTCTTCATCTCTTTTAATTCTTTTTTCTTTTTTCCTCTCTGTTTCATTTATTTCCACCATTCTATCTTCCGCCTCACTTATCCTATCTTCTGCCTCAGTTATTCTACTGTTGGTTCTCTCCAGAGTGCTTTTGATCTCAGTTATTGCATTATTCATTATTGATTGACTCTTTTTTATGTCTTCTAGTTCCTTGCTAAACATTTCTTGCATCTTCTCAATCCTTGTCTCCAGACTATTTACTTGTAACTCCATTTTGTTTTCAAGATTTTGGATCATTTTTACTATCATTATTCTGAATTCTTTTCCAGGTAGACTCCCTATCTCCTCCTCTTTTGTTTGGCTTAGTGGGCATTTATCATGTTCCTTTACCTGCTGAATATTTCTCTGCCTTTTCATCTTGTTTAGATTGCTGTGTTTGGGGTGGCCTTTCTGTATGCTGGAAGTTTGTGGTTGCTCTTTATTGTGGAAGTTGCTCCCTGTGGACGTGGTTGGACGAGTGGCTTTTCAGGGTTTCCTGGTTAGGGAAGTTTGCATCAGTGTTATGGTGGGCAGAGCTGGATCTCTTCTCTCTGGAGTGCAATGAAGTGCCCAGTAGTGAGTTCTGAGGTGTCTATGGGTTTGGTGTGACTTTTGGCCACCTGTATTTTAATGCTCTGGGTTATGTTCCTGCATTGCTGGGGAATTAGTTTGGTATGTCTTGCTCTAGAACTTGTTGGCTCTTGGGTGGAGCTTGATTTCAATGTAGGTATGGAGCCTTTTGGAGAAGGTGGTGTCACCCCACTCCAGTACTCTTGCCTGGAAAATCCCATGGACAGAGGAGCCTGGTGGGCTGCAGTCCATGGGGTCGCTAAGAGTCGGAGATGACTGAGAGACTTCACTTTCACTTTTCACTTCCATGCATTGGAGAAGGAAATGGCAACCCACTCCAGTGTTCTTGCCTGGAGAATCCCAGGGACAGAGGAGCCTGGTGGGCTGCCCGTCTATGGGGTCGCACAGAGTCAGACACGACTGA
>NW_011494744.1:41632-42229 GCF_000754665.1 Bison bison bison | reverse complement strand
AATTAAAAAATGATAACAAAACATACCTGTGAATTTCTCTGGGGCTGTTGAGGGCAGTATGAGGTCAGTTCAGTTTCAGATGGCTCCTTGTTCCAGCTTATATTTCTTCTCAAGGTCTATAGGCCCCTTCCAATGCTTGCTGCTGCTGCTAAGTTGCTTCAGTCATGTCCAACTCTGTGCGACCCCATAGATGGCAGCCCACAGAATCTGCTGCTCCTGGGATTCTCCAGGCAAGAACACTGGAGTGGGTTGCCATTTCCTTCTCCAATGCATGAAAGTGAAAAGTGAAAGTGAAGTCGCTGAGTCGTGTCCGACTCCTAGCAACCCCATGGACTGCAGCCCACCAGGCTCCTCCGTCCATGGAATTTTCCAGGCAAGAGTACTGGAGTGGGGTGCCATCGCCTTCTCCCGCTTCCAATGCTTAGTCAATGCTGACTACACTGCTTTAATCTGTTGCACCTGTCACTTCCAGAGCGGTTCCCTCTTCTTTATTTTGGCTTTCTCTGTTTGCCGGTCTCTACAGTGCACAATTTCCGCTCTGACACAAGGGGGCGCAGAGGTCACTTATTTAGCCTCACTTGTTCAGTTGTGATGTGG
>NW_011494744.1:40614-41532 GCF_000754665.1 Bison bison bison | reverse complement strand
TTCTTGCCTGGAGAATCCCAGGGACAGAGGAGCCTGGTGGGCTGCCCGTCTATGGGGTCGCACAGAGTCAGACACGACTGAATCGACTTAGCAGCAGTAGCAGCAGCATGGAGCCTTTTGGAAGGGCTCCTATCGATTAATGTTCCCTGGAGTCAGGAGTTTTCTGGTGTTCTCAAGTTTTGTGTTTAAGCCTCCTGCCTCTAGCTTTCAGTCTTATTCTTACAGTAACCTCAAGACTTCTCCATCCATATAGCACAGATTATAAAACATCTCGGTTAATGATGAAAAGATTCTCTATAGTGAGGGACACCCAGAAAATTTCACAGAGTTACATGGAGAAGAAAAGAGGGAGGAGGGAGATAGACGTGACCAGAAGGAGAAGAGGGGGAGTCTTCTCTTCTAGATTGCTAGGGAGCAATCTAGCCAGTTATCAATTCCCTATGTGCTCTCCACAGTCTGGAACACTCACAGAGGTTCACGGAGTTACATAGAGACTAGAAAAGCGAGGAGGTAGATAGTGGTGACCAGAAGGAGAAGACTGGTAGTCAAAAGGGGAGAGACCAATCTAGCCAGTAATCAGTTCCCTAAGTATTCTCCACAGCCCCAAACACCCAGAGAGATTCACAGAGTTAAGTAGAGAAGAGAAGTGGGAGGAAGGAGATAGAGGTGACCTGGGAGAAAAAGTAGAGTCAAAAGGGGAGAGGGCAATCAAGCCAGTAATCACACCCTTAAGTAAAAATGGGTACTGAAGATTAGATTTTTAAAGGTACAAAATTGATAACAAATACCCAAAAGCAAAGATTAAAAATCTGTAGTAGAGGTTAGACTCTCAAAAGTACAATACTAAAAATACAAAACAAAATCAATCACAAAAATTATTATATATAAATGTGAAACTTGCTTTAAAAATAGGGTCTT
>NW_011494744.1:39610-40514 GCF_000754665.1 Bison bison bison | reverse complement strand
GGAGGAACACTGCAAACAAATATCACTGGCATGTGTGGGCAGTGCTTGCAGTGTATGAACCACACTAGGTTTGCCCAGCTCTCGGAGTGTGTGCTTTCTCGGTCTACACTGCTCAGGCTCCAGGTTGCTCTGCAGGGGAACTATCCAAAGCGGGCCCTGGGATTCATGCACTTCCCTGGTCTAAGCTGCTCAGGTCCAGGTTCTTGGGTACTCCACAGGACACAGACTTGGTTGGGCCTGCGTTTTGTGCCCTTCCCAGATCCGAGCCGCTCAGGTGACCTTTGCTTGGCAAACACACTGTCCCAAGTGGGCTGTGCATCTTAATCACCTCCCTAGTCCCGGCCACTTGGTATCCTGGGTGCACCGCAAGGGCACCGTCCCAGGTGTCCTGTGTGTCTCCTCTGGTGAGCTGATCTCAGGGTGCGACCCTCCTGGCAGGTGTCAACCGTCCAGGATCCCAGTAAGACTTGGTTAGCGACTGGGAGCCTGCTCACAGTTTGGTGGCTCACAGTTGGGCGTCTCTGGGGCTGAGATTGCCCCTCGCCTTCTGGCTCTGGCTGGCTCTGGCTGTTGCTGGTGGGGGGATGGGCTGATCCATAGCCCACTAGCTCTCCTTTGGTATTCACTCAAGTCCTTTGTTCTGTGAGCAGGCCAGGCTGTGTGTGCCTTAGGTTAGAGCTTTTCGTGGTAAGTTCTCTCTCTGTCTTTTTCCCTCTCTCTGGCTATCCGTGAGTTTGGGTTGCTATCTCACGTTAGCTCCCTCAGATTGTCCTCAGGACATTCAGGCCCAGTTTTACCCTAAGCATGCAACCCTCGCCTTCCTGTTCAGCCTCGCTTGCTGGTGGTGGATGTGAGTGTCTGGGCTACTTCTCTGCTGGGAGTTGTGGTTAGGCATGTAATCTGT
>NW_011494744.1:38268-39510 GCF_000754665.1 Bison bison bison | reverse complement strand
TGTTTTTTTTTTTTTTTCTCCTGGTTATGTTGCCCTCCAAGATTTCAAAACTCCCCACAGACCCGCCGGTGAGAGGGTTTCCTGGTGTTTGCAAACTTCTCCTCCTTCACGACTCCCTCCCCAGGATGGGTCTCTGTCCCTAATTCTTTTGTCTATCTTTTTGTCTTTTATATTTCGTCCTACCTTCTTTCAAAGAGAATGGGCTGCCTTTCTGGATGCCTGGTGTCCTCTGCCAGCGTTCAGAAGTTGTTTTGTGGAATTTGCTCAGCATTTAGATGCTCTTTTGATGAATTTGTGGAGGAGAAAGTGGTCTCCCTGTCCTATTCCTCTGCCATCTTAGGACCCTCCCAATCCCCTCGTTTTAGGAGTTTTATGGTCATATTTATATCTTTAATCCATTTTGAGTTTATTCTTGTATGTTTTCTCATGATATAATGGAAGGTAACATAACAACTTTTTTGTTATTTTTAATTGATTTAATATAATAGTCTATTTGAAAATATAGCAATAATGTATTTTGTGAAATTATCTTAGGAAAAGTGAGATAAATGAAAAAAATGATACAAGTAAGGGGAGAGAAGTCTCAGACATATTCTGTTACAAGGTGTTTGTACTTGCTATAAAACATTATTAAATTATTTTAAAGTGGACTTGGACATGGCCTGTAGCCTGCCTGGCTCCTCTGTCCATGAGATTCTCTGGGCAAGACTATTGGAGTGGGTTGCCATGCCCTCCTCCAGGGGATCTTCCTGATCCAGGGATCAAACCCACATCCCTTAAGTCTCCTGCATTAGCACATGGGTTCTTTACCACTGGACCACTAGGGGAGCCCTAGGGAAACAACCAGAAAAGAAGTAACAAAGCAGGTATGCTGCTACTATGGAATGAAGTTCGTGATATTGTACAGGAGACAGGGATCAAGGTCATTCCCATAGAAAAGAAATGCAAAAAAGCAAAATGGCTGTCTGGGGAGGCCTTACAAATAGCTGTGAAAAGAAGAGAAGCCAAAAGCAAAGGAGAAAAGGGAAGATATAAACATCTGAATGCAGAGTTCCAAAGAATAGCAAGAAGAGATAAGAAAGCCTTCTTCAGTGATCAATGCAAAGAAATAGAGGAAAACAACAGAATGGGAAAGACTAGGGATCTCCTCAAGAAAATCAGAGATACCAAAGGAACATTTCATGCAAAGATGAGCTCGATAAAGGACAGAAATGGTATGGACCTAACAGAAGCAGAAGATAT
>NW_011494744.1:36694-38168 GCF_000754665.1 Bison bison bison | reverse complement strand
CCCATAGAAAAGAAATGCAAAAAAGCAAAATGGCTGTCTGGGGAGGCCTTACAAATAGCTGTGAAAAGAAGAGAAGCCAAAAGCAAAGGAGAAAAGGGAAGATATAAACATCTGAATGCAGAGTTCCAAAGAATAGCAAGAAGAGATAAGAAAGCCTTCTTCAGTGATCAATGCAAAGAAATAGAGGAAAACAACAGAATGGGAAAGACTAGGGATCTCCTCAAGAAAATCAGAGATACCAAAGGAACATTTCATGCAAAGATGAGCTCGATAAAGGACAGAAATGGTATGGACCTAACAGAAGCAGAAGATATTAAGAAGAGATGGCAAGAATACACAGAAGAACTGTACAAAAAAGATCTTCACGACCCAGATAATCATGATGGTGTGAGCACTGACCTAGAGCCAGACATCCTGGAATGTGAAGTCAAGTGGGCCTTAGAAAGCATCACTATGAACAAAGCTAGTGGAGGTGATGGAATTCCAGTTGAGCTATTCCAAATCCTGAAAGATGATGCTGTGAAAGTGCTGCACTCAATATGCCAGCAAATTTGGAAAACTCAGCAGTGGTCACAGGGCTGGAAAAGGTCAGTTTTCATTCCAATCTCAAAGAAAGGCAATGCCAAAGAATGCTCAAACTACTGCACAATTGCACTCATCTCACAGGCTAGTAAAGTAATGCTCAAAATTCTCCAAGCCAGGCTTCAGCCAGGCTTCATGTGAACCGTGAACTTCCAGATGTTCAAGCTGGTTTTAGAAAAGGCAGAGGAACCAGAGATCAAATTGCCAACATCCGCTGGATCATCGAAAAAGCAAGAGAGTTCCAGAAAAACATCTATTTCTGCTTTATTGACTGTGCAAAAGCCTTTGACTGTGTGGATCACAGTAAACTGTGGAAAATTCTGAAAGAGATGGGAATACCAGACCACCTGATCTGTCTCTTGAGAAATTTGTATGCAGGTCAGGAAGCAACAGTTAGAACTGGAACAACAGACTGGTTCCAAATCGGAAAAGGAGTTCGTCAAGGCTGTATATTGTCACCCTGCTTATTTAACTTATATGCAGAGTACATCATAAGAAACGCTGGGCTGGAAGAAGCACAAGCTGGACTCAAGATTGCCGGGAGAAATATCAATAACCTCAGATATGCAGATGACACCACCCTTATGGCAGAAAGTGAAGAGGAACTCAAAAGCCTCTTGATGAAAGTGAAAGTGGAGAGTGAAAAAGTTGGCTTAAAGCTCAACATTCAGAAAACGAAGATCATGGCATCCGGTCCCACCACTTCATGGGAAATAGATGGGGAAACAGTGGAAACAGTGTCAGACTTTATTTTTCTGGGCTCCAAAATCACTACAGATGGTGACTGCAGCCATGAAATTAAAAGACGCTTACTCCTTGGAAGGAAAGTTATGACCAACCTAGATAGCATATTCAAAAGCAGAGACATTACTTTGCCAACAAAGGTTTGTCT
>NW_011494744.1:20869-36287 GCF_000754665.1 Bison bison bison | reverse complement strand
ACTCTTGCAGCCCATAGACGGCAGCCCACCAGGCCTCCCCATCCCTGGGATTCTCCAGGCAAGAACACTGGAGTGGGTTGCCATTTCCTTCTCCAATGTATGAAAGTGAAAAGTGGAAGTGAAGTGGCTCAGTCGTGTCCGACTCTTATCGACCCCATGGACTGCAGCCTACCAGGCTCCTCAGCCCATGGGATTTTCCAGACAAGAGTACTGGAGTGGGGTGCCATTGCCTTCTCCAAAAGCAAGTATAAGTAATCAGAAAAGACAGAGGATGAGAGATGTCATCATCATGGTGACTTAAAATGTTCCTCCTTTCTCTCCTCACTTTAACAACAATCATTTAAAGAGCTATCCATGAATAATGTGCATCAGTGGGAACTGTGGAGCCACGTGTGCCCCCCAAAATAGACAGACCTCAGTAATGGCTGACAATGCAAAGAAGTCAGTGAAACTGCCCCATTACCTCTTGCTGCCATCAGGGTAAAAACATGGAGAGTGCTGACTTTGGCAGATATCCACAGATGAGAGGGAATTTCTAGAAGTCTAGTGTGTCTGAGGGACAATTCCAGCATAGCATCAGAGCAAGAAGGATTTGAATTTAGATACAGTGAAGAGAGAAGAACTCCATCAAAGACCCCTCCCTTTGCCCCTCTGCAAGAGATTGAGCTGTGTGGTGGCAACGTCCTCTCCCGTGGAGAAGGTGGAAAGCAGTGAGTGAGTGCCTGGCCACCTTAGTTATGTGGGATGCAACTGGAGAAACTCATTTCTTTCCAGCAGCAACCAAAGTACTACAGCAGGACTCCCATGACCAGGGGCAGAAAAGCAGATAAAAATTTCAGAGGATGTTATAAGGGACAGAGTCCTTCAGCAGGGAGTCCGCCCACAAGCCTCTGGCAATGCCTCGCATTGAGGGTTTCCCCACAAGGTCTGCAGGCACTACCACTGCCTGGAGTGCTAAATCCAGTACTTACACATTATAGTTGGATACTAATGTCTGTTGTCTATTCTAGTGGTGTGGGCAGAACTAGCAATCAGAGTACTCTCAGAAAATCAGACCAGGGTGTGTTGGAGAAGTGAGGAACTATAAAATGAAGCCTTAGTCCTATCTTCTGGAAAACAGAAAGGAGGTTTCCACCAGCAGTCTGATTAGTTTTAAGAACAAGAGAAAACAGAAGATTAAGAATTCTGCCATAAGAGAGAACAAAGAAAGAATGTGAGTTTTCAGTACAAAACCTAGGACACCTCAGATAGAGAAACACCAATAAATAATACCACCATCTGTAGGCAACCAATTAAGATTTAAGAAGGTGTCTGCTACTTCAAACATGAAAGCAACAAAACAAAACTATAAGAACATGAAAATGAAGGCAACAAGCCATTGCCAAAAGATATCAATGATTCTCTAACAACTACGGAGAAGGCACTGGGGACCCATTCCAGTACTCTTGCCTGGAAAATCCCATGGATGGAGGAGCCTGGTGGGCTGCAGTCCATGGGGTCGCTAAGAGTCAGACACGACTGAGCGACTTCACTTTCACTTTTCACTTTCATTCATTGGAGAACGAAATGGTAACCCACTCCAGTGTTCTTGCCTGGACAATCCCAGGGACGGGGGAGTCTGATGGGCTGCTGTCCATGGGGTTGGACTTGACTGATGCGACCTAGCAGCAGCAGCAGCTAAGAACTAAGCACAAATCCATGGACTATTATGATCTAGTCACTAAAGAATTCAGTATAGCTTTTAGGAAAACAGCAAATAGAATTCAGGAATATATAAAAAGATTTATAGCCTATGACCAAGTGGGATTTACTTTATGTATGCAAGATTGATCCATCATTTGGATCAATTAAGGTTCAATAGCAACAGGTTAAAGAAGAGAAATCAACATGATGATACTAATAGATGTAGAAAACAATTTGGCAAAATAAAAGTCATTCAGGATAAAAATTCTCTGGAAAGCAGGAATAAGGAGGGAACTTCCTTGACTTGATAAACAGCAGGACACTTATATGCAAAAAAAAAAAAAAGGTCTACACACAGATGTTATATACTTTACAAAAATTAACTCAACAATGGATCATAGAACTCAATGCAGAATGCAAAACTTTTAAAAGACACCATAAGGAGAAAATCTGATTACTTTGAGTTTGATGATTACCTTTTAAATACATCATTAAAATCATCATCCATTAAAGAATTGATAACTTGGATTTCATTAAAGTTAAAAACTTCTGCTTTGTGAAACACACAGCCAAGGGAATAATAAGCAACAGACTGGGATAGAATGTTTGCCTAATGCACATGTGATTTGTGGTTGTTCTGGGACATGCCAGGCTTTCCTGTCCTTCACTATCTCCCAGAGTTTGCTCAAACTCATGTCCACTGAGTCAATGATGCGATCCAACCATCGCATCCTCTGTTTCACCCTTCTCCTGCCCTCAGTCTTTCCAAGCATCATGGTCTTTTGCAGTGAGTCGGCTCTTCACATCAGGTGGCCAAAGTACTGAAGCTTCAGCTTCAGCATCAGTCCTTCCAATGAGCATTCAGGGTTGATTTCCTTTAGGATTGACTGGTTTGATCTCCTTGCAGTCCAAGGGACTCTCAAGAGTTTTCTACAGCACTACAGTTCAAAAGCATCAATTCTTTGGCCCTCAGCTTTCTTTATGATTCACCTCTCACATCCATACATGACTACTGGAAAAACCATAGCTTTGACTAGATGAACCTGTGTCAGCAAAGTGATGTCTTTGCTTTTTAATATGCTATCTAGGTTTGTTACAGCTTTTCTTCCAAGGAGCAAGCATCTTTGACTTTCATGGCTGCAGTCACCATCTTCAGTGATTTTGGAGACCAAGAAAATAAAGTCTGTCAGTTTCCATTTGGCATGGCATCTGCTGATGCCATGATCTTCATTTTTTGAATGTTGAGTTTTAAGCCAACTTTTTCACTCTCCTCTTTCACCTTCATCAAGAGGCCCTTTAGTTCTCCTTCACTTTCTGCCATTAGGGTAGCAACATCTGCATATCTGAGGTTGTTGATTTTTCTCCAGGCAATCTTGATTCCAGATTGTGATTGATCCAGCCCAGCATTTCCCATGATGTATTCTGCATATAAGTTAAATAAGTAGGGTAACAATCTACAGCCTTGTCTTACTCCCTTCCCAGTTTTGAACCAATCAGTTGTTTCAAGTCTAGCTCTAACTGTTGTTTCTTGACTTGCATACAGGTTCCTTTGGAGATAGGTAAGCTGCTCTGGTATTCCCATTTCTTTAAGAATTTTCCAATTTGTTGTGATCCACACAGTCAAAGGCTTTACAGAAATAGATGTTTTTCTGGAATTCCCTTGCTTACTTGCACATGAACATTTATAGTTGCTTTATTCATAAATGTATGTGTATGAGCAAAATGATATTTATGTTTACTCATTAACCAAGTAGTTATAGTTACCTTATTCATGTTTATATCAAAACTTGGAAACACCCAAGAAATACTTCAATTGGTGAATGTATAAACAAACTGTGATACATCAGTGCAATGGAATACTGTTCACTCATAGAAAGAAATGTAGTATCGAGCCAGGAAAAGACATGCTGAATGTTACTATGTGAAAAAAATGTATGTAAAGACTTCATGCCATTATTGTCCAACTCTATAATGTTCTAGAAAAGGGAAAACTTTGGAGAAAATTAAAAAATCAGTGGTTATCAGGGTCTTGGGTAGATGGATGGATGAATAGATGAAGTACAGACAGTTTTTAAAGCAGTGAAACTATTCTGTATTATTTTAGTGGTGAATACATGTCATTACACAGTGGTCAAAATCCATAGAAGTCTCAAAATTATGAGTGAGCCCTAATGTTATTTATGGACTTTTGGTTTATAATGTATCAATGTTGTTTCACCAATAGTGACAAATATACAACCCTGGTGAGGGTTGTTGGTGGTAGCAGAGACTGTATTGGGTGGGGGAAGTGTGGTGTGAGAACTATGTACATTCTGGTTAGTTTTGTTGTGAACCTAAACTATTCTAAAAAATTGTATTAATAAAAAAAAAATCCCTAATCCACAACTTTAGTCAAACTAGCCGAACTGGTTTTCATTAGTCTGTGACAATGGAGGGCTTGATGTTGATGACCTCCTGATCATTTGAAAAGCAATAGAAATGCTATTTGATGTGCAGTGCCGATGAACTGAAAGTTGGGAAACTAGAGTTTGTAAGACAAGGTCTTGTACTAACACAGTGATGACACTTTATCTCACCAATTGCTCTTTAGGAGAGATAAAGATTAGACTAATTGATCTCAGAGATTCCTTGTATTTCTAAGTTACATTTGACTCTTTAATTCTGTAAAAGGAAATGGGCTTCAACAGAGGGGAAGTGGGACAGAACAAGGACAATATTTCCCCAAAGAATAAAATGATTGCTCTAGAGAAAGTGACCAAATTTGTTTGATCCAAAATAAACTGGTGTACCTCTTTTACAGTATAAAGCTGTGTGAGTTAGGCAGCAAATTACTGATTCTCTTTGTCCTAAATAAATATTACACAGAGTCTTGGAGTCAGTAAAGTTTAAAGTTCATATACAAAGCTAAACTTCTCTGACCCTCATTTTATTCAACTGATGCTGTAATTATTAACCAAATTGATATATTTGGAAAATCATTACTCGAATAAATGACAAAATATTGAGTCATAGTACATAATCAGCACCTGGAGAATTGAATGTTTGCTTAGAGAGAAGCGCGAGTGTCTCAGGAAGAGGTAATTGAAAGAATCCAAAGAGTTATCACGGGTATGCCAATTCTCAGTTATATGAGGAATAAAACATGAATCCATGCAAACATTAGGAACAAAACATTTTGTAATTAGGTCTTGACAGAAACTTATTTTTTTCCTTACTAAAAGTCCTTAGAAATAAATACACTTATCACCTTAAACTAATATGAAGATATCTTTGTAGAATATATGTTTGTAAAGTACCAGCATTAGTGATCTAGTGATGTTTACCATCCCAGTGATATTTAGATCTTCATGACCACTAACTATCCTCTCCTGTTCAGGTCTGCATGTCTGGTAGTTCTGTGCTGAGCATCAGTTTAATGAAATCCTTGTCTCCCATCCTCCACTGAATCCACACCTGTTGTTCTATGTAAAATCTCCCTTCCTTGCTCTTGATGACAAATTGATAATATAAAGGAATAATTACAGTTCAGACATACAAAAATGGAGTCAGTGGGCTTTTGGGGATGTGGTCTTGGGTATGTCTTTGTATTACTGAGAACTTGGCATTTCTTTGACCTGATCCAAACCCAAGGACAGGACTAGCCCTATTCAGAACAACACATACCAGCTGCATCTTCGTATTCTCAAGGTCTCCCCTTTTAACTGTGCAACCATTTGAGACACCAACCAATACTTACTCAGTAAGAACACTTACTTCTTTCCACCGTCAATTATACATCTTGATAAACAACTCATGTTACTAACTGTAACTTTGCAATCTTCACACTTATAAGTTTCCCCTATTTTGTAGTCCAGGGAAGCACAATTCAAGTGTTTCTTGTGTCTTTGTCTCCTAGGGTACAGTACTAACAAACCTCCAATAAACACTTTTTAATTTCAATCAGGTCTTCATTTTCTAGATTTTTGTTAACACTGTGCATACTTCATTCTATTATTTCTGACAAAGACAGACTTCAAAAGAACAGAAGCAATTGTGTGTCTGAAGGCTGCTAGGAGGCTTGAGCCATAGTTTTTCAAACTGTCCCCACTAAAATCTTGAGATTGGCTCTTTCCTTAGTACCTGAGCAAGTTTCACCTCTGCAGTGATGGAGAGGGGAGAATTCCTATCTTTTATTTTCTCTCTTGAGAATCTATGACCCTTTAATCCTTGGAGTCAAGAGGCATCTATTTAATATGCAGTCTAGTTTTTGTGAACAGTCAGTGGGGTGTACATTCAGAGTAACATGTTTGGAGATGATTGAAGAAATTATCATGAATTGAGATGCAGGGAAGTCATTCTGCTTATACATGATTTAACCTGAACTTTAGGATAACTAGAAGAGCCTGTCTTATGGCTTTATCATATGTTGTACATCTACTTTAACCATTAATGAAAAGAAGATAAAATTCAGAAGTAAAGAATGTTCACTTTGAAAATAGGGGTAAAATGCCTCCCTTCCTATGGTACTCATACTAGTAGTCCATTGAAGATAAGGTTTCCTTCTCAGATGCCGAGGTCACACTACCTCATTGTGTAAATGCTAATCTGTCTCTTTTCAAACCTTGAAGGTATGTACCCCTGTCATGTTTGATGTATGACCTTTCCTCTGATGAGACAGAAAACTGTGATGAAACCATCCTTGTCTGGAGCAGTTTCTCAAGGCTACTGAGAGACTGTCTCCTGGGCTATAGTTCTCAGTTTGACACAGATAATACTCTTCTATTCTGTATTATGGGCTTCCCTTGTGGCTCAGCTGTTAAAGAATCTGCCTGCAAAGTGGGAGACCTGGCTTCGATCTCTGGGTTGGGAAGATCCCCTGGAGAAAGGAAAGGCTACCCACTCCAGTATTCTGGCCTAGAGAATTCCAAGGACTGTATAGTCCATGGAGTCACAAAGAGTTGGACATGATTGAATGACTTTCACTTTCACTTTAATTCTTTATCATAGACTGCTTATTGCTTGTTTATTATTATGAATGGCCCAGGTTGGCAGGTGCCCAAAATGCTACTGAGAATTGTGGAGAAATAACTCCTGAAAGAATGAAGGGATGAAGCCAAAGCAAAAACAATTCCCAGTTGTGGATGTGACTGGTGATGAAAGTAAAGTTTGATGCTATAAAGAACAATAATTTATGCATAGGAACTGGGATTGTTAGAACCATGAATCAAGGTAAATTGGAAGTGGTCAAATAGGAAATGACAAGGGTGAACATCGATATTTTAGAAATCAGTGAACTAAAATGGACTGGAATGGGTGAATTTAATTCAGATTGCCATTATATCTACTACTGTCAGCAAGAATCCCTTAGACAAAATGGAGTAGACCTCATAGACAACAAAAGAGTCTGAAATACAGTTCGGTTCAGTTCAGTTGCTCAGTCATGTTCGATTCTTTGTGACCCCATGAATTGCAGCATGCCAGGCCTCCCTGTCTATCACCAAATCTTGGAGTTTTCCCAAACCCATGTCCATTGAGTTGGTGATGCCATCCAACCATTTCATCCTCTGTCGACCCTTCTCCCTCCCTCAATCTTTCCCATCATCAGGATCTTTTCAAATGAGTGAGCTCTTCGCATCAGGTGGCCAAAGTATTGGAGTTTCAGATTCAACATCAGTCCTTCCAATGAACACCCGGGACTGATATTTAGGATGGACTGGTTGGTTTTCCTTTCAGTCCAAGGAACTCTCAAGAGTTTCCTCCAACACCACATTTCAAAAGCATCAATTCTTCTGCACTCAGTTTTCTTTATAGTCCAACTCTCACATCCATACATGAATACTGGAAAAACCATAGCCTTGGCTAGACAGACCTTTGTTGACAAAGTACTGTCTTTGCTTTTTAATATGCTCTCAGATTGGTCATAACTTTCCTTCCAAGGAGGAAGCGTCTTTTAATTTCAGGACTTCATCAACATCTGCAATAATTTTGGAGCCCAAGAAAATAAAGTCTGCCACTGTTTCCATCGTTTCCCCATCTATTTGCAATGAAATGATGGGACCGGATGCCATGATCTTAGTTTTCTGAATGTTGAGCTTTAACCAAGCTTTTTCACTTTCCTCTTTCACTTTCATCAAGAGGCTCTTTAATTCTTCTTCACTTTCTGCCATAGGGTGGTGTCATCTGCATATCTGAGGTTATTGATATTTCTCCCGGCAATCGTGATTCCAGCTTGTGCTTCCTCCAGCCCAGAGTTTCTGATGTACTCTGAATATAAGTTAAATAAGCAGGGTGACAATATACAGCCTTGACGTACTCCTTTTCTTATTTGGAACCAGTCTGTTGTTCTATGTCCAGTTCTAACTGTTGCTTCCTGACCTGCATATAGGTTTCTCAAGAGGCAGGTCAGGCTGTCTGGTATTCCCATCTGTTTCTGAATTTTCCACAGTTTACTGTGATCCACACAGTCAAAGGCTTTGGCATAGTCAATAAAGCAGAAATAGATGTTTTTCTGGAACTCTCTTGCTTTTTCGATGATCCAGCAGATGTTGGCAATTTGATCTCTCATTCCTCTGCCTTTTCTAAAACCAGCTTGAACATCAGGAAGTTCAGGATTCACGTATTGCTGAAGCCTGCCTGGCTTGGAGAATTTTGAACATTACTTTACTAGCATGTGAGATGATTGCAAATGTGTGGTAGTTTGAACATTCTTTGGCACTGCCTTTCTTTGGGATTGGAAGTAAAACTGACCTTTTCCAGTCCTGTGACCACTGCTGAGTTCTCCAAATTTGCTGACATATTGAGTGCAGTACTTTCACAGCATCATCTTTTAGGATTTGAAATAGCTCAACTGGGATTCCATCACCTCCACTAGCTTTGTTTGTAGTGATGCTTTCTAAGGCCCACTTGACTTCACATTCTAGGATGTCTGGCTCCAGGTGACTGATCACATCATCGTGATTATCTGGGTGCAATCTCAGAAATGAGAGAATGATCTCTGTTCATTTCCAAGGCAACCCATTCAATATTACCATAATCCAAGTCTATGCCCCATCACTAATTCTGAAGAAGCTGAAGTTGAATGGTTTTATGATGACCTAAAAGACCTTCTCGGAGAAGGCAATGGCACCCCACTCCAGTACTCTTGCCTGGAAAATCCCATGGACGGAGGAGCCTGGTACGCTGCAGTCCATGGGGTCGCTAAGAGTAGGACACGACTGAGGGACTTCACTTTCACTTTTCACTTTCATGCATTGGAGAAGGAAATGGCAGCCCACTCCAGTATTCTTGCCTGGAGAATCCCAGGGATGGGAGCCTGGTGGGCTGCCGTTTATGGGGTCGCACAGAGTCGGACATGACTGAAGTGACTTAGCAGCAGCAGCAGCAGCAGCAGCAAAAGACCTTCTAGAACTAACACCAAAAAATGATGTCCTTTCATCATAGGGGACTGGAATGCAAAAGTACAAATTCAAGAGATATCTAAAATAACAAGCAAGTTTGGTAAGGTAGTACAAAATGAAGCAGGACAAAGGCTAATAGAGTTTTGCCAACAGGATGCACTGGTCATACCAAACCCTCTTCCAACAACACAAGAGACGACTCTTCACATGGATATCACCAGATCATCAATACCAAAATTAGACTGATTATATTCTTTGCAGCTGAAAATGAGAAGCTCTATACAGTCAGCAAAAACAAGACCAGGTGCTGACTGTGGCTCAGATCATGAACTCCTAGTCACAAAATTCAGACAGACTTAAAGTGAAAAAAGTAGGGTAAACCACTAGACCATTTAGGTATGAACTAAATCAAATCTCTTACAATTATACAGTGGAAGTGACAAATAGATTCAAGAGATTAGATCTTCAGAGTGCCTGAAGAACTATGTATGGAGGTTTATGACAATGTACAGGAAGCTGTGATCAAGACCATCCTCAAGAAAAAGAAATTCTAAGAAGCAAAATGGTTGTCTGAGGAGGCCTTACAAAGAGCTGAGAAAAGAAGAGAAGTGAAAGGCAAGGGAGGAAAGAAAAGATATACTCATCTGAATGCAGAGTTCCAAAGAATAGTAAGGAGAGACAAGAAAGGCTTCCTCAGTGATAAATGTAAAGAAATAGAAGAAAGCAATAGAATGGGGAAGACTAGAGATCTCCTCGAGAAAATTAGTGATACCAAGGTAACATTTCATGTGAAGATGGGCACAATAAAGGACAGAAATGGTATGGACACAACAGAAGCAGAAGATATTAAGAAGAGGTGGCAAGAATACACAGAAGAACTATACAAAAAAGATCTTCATGACCCAGATAACCATGATGGTGTGATCACTCACCTAAAGCCAGACATCCTTGAATGTGAAGTCAAGTGGGCCTTAGGAAGCATCACTACAAACAAAGCTAGTAGAGGTGATGGAATCCCAGTTGAGCTATTTAAAATCTTAAAAGATGACACTGTTAAAGCACTGCATTCAATATACAAATTTGGAAAACTCCACAGTGACCACAGGACTGGAAAAGGTCAGTTTTCATCCAATCCCAAAGAAAGGCAATGCCAAAGAATATGCAAACTACTGCACAATTGCACTTGTCTCACACGCTAGCAAGGTAATGCTCAAAATTCTCCAAGCCAGGCTTCAACAGTACATGAACCAAGAACTTCCAGCTGTTCAAGCTGGATTTAGAAAAGGCAGGGGAACCAGAGATCAAATTGCCAACATACATTGGTACATAAAAGAAGCAAGAGAGTTCCAGAAAGTAATCTACTTCTGCTTTATTGACTGTGCCAAAGCCTTTGACTGTGTGGATCACAATAAACTGTGGAAAATTATTTGAGAGATGGGAATACCAGACTATCTGACCAATCTTAAGAAATCTGTATGCAGGTCAAGAAGCAACAGTTAGAACTAGACATGGAACAATGAACTGGTTCAAAATGGAAAGGAGTATGTCAAGGCTGTATATTGTCACCCTGCTTATTTAACTTATATGCAGAGTACATCATGCCAAATGCTGGACTGGATGAAGCACAAGCTGAAGTCAAGACTGCTGGGAGAAATATCAATAACCTCAGAAAAGCAAATGACACCACCCTTATGGCAGAAAGTGAAGAGAAATTAAGAGCCTCTTGAAAGTGAAAGAGGAGAGTAAAAACCTGGCTGAAAGCTCACCATTCAAAAAACTAAGATCATGGCATCTGGTCCCATCACTTCATGTCAAATAGATGGGGAAACAATGGAAACAGTGACAAACTTTATTTTTTTTTGGGGGGGGGGGGCTCCAAAATCACCACTGATGGTGACTGCAGCCATGAAATTCAAAGGCACTTTCTCCTTGGATGAAAAGTTATGACCAACCTAGACAGCATATTAAAAAGTAGAGGCATTACTTTGCCAAAAAAGTCTGTCTAATCAAGGCTATGATTTTTTCAGTGGTCATGAATGGATGTGAGAGATGGACCATAAAGAAACTGAGCTTTGAAAAGTTGATGCTTTTAAACTGTGGTGTTAGAGAAGATACTTCAGAGTCCTTTGGGCTGCAAGGTGATCAAACCAGTCAATCTTAAAGGCAATCAGTCCTGAATATTCACTGGAAGGACTGATACTGAATCTGAAGCTCCAATACTTTGGCTACCTGATGCGAGGAACTGACTCATTGGAAAAGAGCCTGATGCTGGAAAAGATTGTAGGCGGAAGGGGAAGGGGATGGCAATCAGATGGCTGGATGGCATCACCAACTTGATGGACATGAGTTTGAGTAAGCTCCAGGAGTTGGTGATGAACAGAGAAGCCTAGTGTGCTGCAGGCTATTTGGTTGTAAAGAGTCAGACATGACTGAGCAACTAAACTGAACTAATTGATTGTGTTGGCAGCAGTTTAGTTTGATTTTTACTAAAGTTTTTCTTCTTTGGTAATAACTGAGTGCTAGAAATGGGCACCAGAAGATCTCAGTTTCAATCCTAGTTTTATTAAATATAGCTGTGTGATCCTGGAAAGCTCTCCTGCTCTCCCAGAGGCTTCATTTCACTCATTTGAAAAGTATGAAAAAATAATCTCTGTTTATTTTATTTTATTTTTTTTAGAGGAAAGGGGAAGATTTCATGTAATTTAGTTAGTTAATCAATTTGTGTTTGGTCATTTAAGATGCTTGAATTATGTTAGTGTTAACCAAGAATTACAAGAACAGAAACCTGGTTGAAATAAAGATGTGTCTAATTGAGTTTTATTAGGACTGCAGCCCAGGAGACACAGTTTCAAGAAGCACTTGAATTGAGTCCCACCAGATTACCAAATGGGAGAAGCTTATAAAGGCAAAAAACTGCAGAGCTACATAAATTGTTTGTCAGAATTATGATTGGTGGGAATTCCCTGGAGATCCATTTGTTAGGTCTCCATACTTCCACTGCAGGGGGCACAGGTTCCATTCCTGGTCAAGGATCTAAGGTCCTGCACACCTCACAACTTGGCAAAAAAAACTTAAAAATTACAATTGAAGCTCACAGAAAATAAGGTGCTTTTGTTAAGAAAAAAATTGGTTGAGACTTGGAATGATTACTTACTGGTGAGATCAGAGGCATTGGGATCTTTTGCACAGCAAAGCTAACCATAAACAAAACAAAGATAACTCACAAAATAGGAGAAAATATTCGCAAAGAAAGCAACTGACAAGTGATTAATCTCCAAAATATACAAAAAGCTCATGCAGCTCAATATAAAAAAAAAAAAAATCCAAAAATGGGCACAAGATCTAAATGGACATTTCTCCAAAGAAGACATACAGAAGGTCAAAGAACACACGAAGAGATACTCAACATCACTAGTTATTAGAGAAATGCAAATCAAAACTATCATAAATTGTCACTTCACACTGGTAAGAAGGGCCATTATCAAAATCTACAAACACTAAATGCTGGAGAGGATGGAAAGAAAAGAGAACTCTCTTATACTGTTGATGGGAATATAAATTGGTACAGCCACTATGAAGTACAGTATGGAGGTTTCTTAAAAATCTAAAAATAGAGCTATCATATGATCAAGTAATCCCACTCCTGGGCATATATTCATAGAAAATAATTCAAAAAATAACATGCACCCCAATGTTCACTGCAGCACTATTTACAGTTGCCAGGACATGAAATCTACCTAAATGTCCATCAACAGAGGAATGGATAAAAAGGATGTGATACATATATACAATGGACTATTACTCAGCCATAGAAAGAACAAAATAATTCTACTTGCAGCAACATAGATCAGATCAGATCAGTCGCTCAGTCGTGTCCGACTCTTTGCGACCCCATGAATCACAGCACGCCAGGCCTCCCTGTCCATCACCAACTCCCAGAGTTCACTCAGACTCACGTCCATTGAGTCAGTGATACCATCCAGCCATCTCATCCTCTGTCGTCCGCTTCTCCTCTTGCACCAATCCCTGCCAGCATCAGAGTCTTTTCCAATGAGTCAACTCTTCGCATGAGGTGGCCAAAGTACTGGAGTTTCAGCTTTAGCATCATTCCCTCCAAAGAAATCCCAGGGCTGATCTTCAGAATGGACTGGTTGGATCTCCTTGCAGTCCAAGGGACTCTCAAGAGTCTTCTCCAACACCACAGTTCAAAAGCATCAATTCTTTGGTGCTCAGCCTTCTTCACAGTCCAACTCTCACATCCATACATGACCACTGGAAAAACCATAGCCTTGGCTAGATGAACCTTTTTTGGCAAAGTAATGTCTCTGCTTTTGAATATGCTATCTAGGTTGGTCATAACTTTCCTTCCAAAGAGTAAGCGTCTTTTAATTTCATGGCTGCAGTCACCATCTGCAGTGATTTTGGAGTCCATAAAAATAAAGTCTGCCACTGTTTCCGCTGTTTCCCGATCTATTTGCTATGAAATGATGGGACCAGATGCCATGATCTTAGTTTTCTGAATGTTGAGCTTTAAGCCAACTTTTTCACTCTCCACTTTCACTTTCATCAAGAGGCTTTTGAGTTCCTCTTCACTTTCTGCCATAAGGGTGGTGTCATCTGCATATCTGAGGTTATTGATATTTCTCCCGGCAATCTTGAGTCCAGCTTGTGCTTCTTCCAGCCCAGCATGTCTCATGATGCACTCTGCATATAAGTTAAATAAGCAGGGTGACAATATACAGCCTTGACATACTCCTTTTCCTATTTGGAGTTTTCCTGTTGTTCCATGTCCAGTTCTAACTGTTGCTTCCTGACCTGCATACAAATTTCTCAAGAGGCAGATCAGGTGGTCTGGTATTCCCATCTCTTTCAGAATTTTCCACAGTTTATTGTGATCCACACAGTCCAGGGGCAATGGTAGCAGCAGTCCTGGGAGGAGCCTCTTGGCAAGTGCCCTCTTGAGAAATTGCTATTAACCCTATCATTCGGTTCAGTTCAGTTGCTCAGTCATGTCCGACTCTTTGTGACCCCATGGACTGCAAGCACCTGGGCTCCCTGTCCATTACCAACTCCCAGAGTTTACTCAAACTCATGTCCATTGAGTTAGTGTTGCCATTAAACCATCTAATCCTCTGTCATCCCCTTCTGTTCCTGCCTTCAACCTTTCCCAGCATCAGGATTTTTTCAAATGAGTCATTTCTTCACATGAAGTGGCAAAAGTATTGGAGTTTCAGCTTCAGCATCAGTCCTTCCAATGAATGTTCAGGACTGATTTCTTTTAGGATGGACTTGTTAGATCTCCTTGCTGTCCAAGTGACTCCCAAGAGTCTTCTCCAACACCACAGTTCAACAGCATCAATTCTTCTGTGCTCAGCTTTCTTTATAGTCCAGCTCTACATCCATACATGACTACTGGAAAAACCATAGCTTTGACTAGATCAACCTTTGTTGGCAAGGTAATGTCTCTGCTTTTTAACATGCTGTCTAGATTGGTCATAATTTTTCTTCCATGGAGCAAGCATCTTTGAATTTCATAGCTGTAGTCACTATCTGCAGTGATTTTGGAGCCCCCCCAAAATAAATTTTGTCACTGTTTCCATTGTTTCCCTATCTATTTGCCATGAAGTGATGGGACCAGATGCCATGATCTTAGTTTTCTGAATGTTGAGTTTTAAGACAACTTTTTCACTCTCCTCTTTCACTTTCATCAAGAGGCTCTTTAGTTTTTCTTCACTTTCTGCCATAAGGGTGGTGTCATCTGCATGTCTGAGGTTGTTGATATTTCTCCCGGAAATCTTGATTCCAGCTTGTGGTTTATCGAGTCTGGCATTTCTCATGATGTACTCTGCATGTAGGTTAAATAAGCAGGGTGACAATATACAGCCTTGACGTACTCCTTTCCTGATTAGGAACCAGTCTGTTGCTCCATGTGCAGTTCTAACTGTTGCATCTTGACATGCATACAGATTTCTCAAGAGGCAGATCAGGTGGTCTGGTATTCCCATCTCTTTCAGAATTTTCCACAGTTTATTGTGATCCACACAGTCCAGGGGCAATGGTAGCAGCAGTCCTGGGAGGAGCCTCTTGGCAAGTGCCCTCTTGAGAAATTGCTATTAACCCTATCATTCGGTTCAGTTCAGTTGCTCAGTCATGTCCGACTCTTTGTGACCCCATGGACTGCAAGCACCTGGGCTCCCTGTCCATTACCAACTCCCAGAGTTTACTCAAACTCATGTCCATTGAGTTAGTGTTGCCATTAAACCATCTAATCCTCTGTCATCCCCTTCTGTTCCTGCCTTCAACCTTTCCCAGCATCAGGATTTTTTCAAATGAGTCATTTCTTCACATGAAGTGGCAAA
>NW_011494744.1:16306-20769 GCF_000754665.1 Bison bison bison | reverse complement strand
CAGGTAAGGTGGTCTGATATTCCCGTCTCTTTCAGAATTTTCCACAGTTTATTGTGATCCATACAGTCAAAGGCTTTGGCATAGTCAATAAAGCAGAAATAGATGTTTTTCTGGAACTCCGTTGCTTTTTCAATGATCCAATGGATTTTGGCAGTTTGATCTCTGGTTCCTCTGCCTTTTCTGAATCCAGCTTGAACAGCTGGAAGTTCACAGTTCACGTGCCTTTGAAGCCTGGCTTGGAGAATTTTGAGCATTACTTTGCTAGCATGTGAAATGGGTGCAATTGTGTGGTAGTTGGAGCATTCGTTGGCATTGCCTTTCTTTGGTATTGGAATAAAACCTGACCTTTTTCAGTCCTGTGGCCACTGCTGAGTTTTCCAAATTTACTGGCATATTGAGTGCAGCACTATCACAGTACCATCTTTTAGGATTTGAAATAGCTCAACAGGGATTCCATCACCTCCACTAGTTTTGTCATTGTGATGCTTTCTTTCTAAGGCCCACTTGACTTTGCATTCCAGGATGTCTGGGTCTAGATGAGTGATCACACCATCATGGTTATCTGGGTCATGAAGAGCTGTTTTATATACTTCTTATGTGCATTCTTGCCACCTCTTCTTAATATATTCTGCTTCTTTGGGTCTATACCATTTCTGTACTTTATTGTGCCTATCTTTGCATGAAATGTTCCCCTGGTATCTTTAATTTTCTTGAAGAGATCTTTGGTCTTTCCTAGCCTATCGTTTTTCTTTGTTTTATTGCTTTGATCACTGAGGAAGGCTTTCTTGCCTCTCCTTACTATTCTTTGGAACTCTGCATTCAAAAGGGTGTATCTTTCATTTTATTCTTTGTCTTTTGCTTCTTTTCTTTTCACAGCTATTTGTAAGGCCTGGTCAGACAACCATTTTGCCTTTTTGCATTTCATTTTCTTGGGAATGGTCTTGATCACTGCCTCCTGTACAGTGTCATGAACCTCCATCCATAGTTTATCAGGCACTCTATCAGATCTAGTTCCTTGAATCTATTTGTCACTTTCATTGTATAATCATAAGGGATTTGATTTAGGTCATACATGAATGGTCTAGTGGTTTTCCCTACTTTCTTCAATATAACTCTGAATTTGGCAATAAGGAGTTCATGATCTGAGCCACAGTCATATCCCAGTCTTGTTTTTGCTGACTGTATAGAGCTTTTCCATCTTTGCCTGCAAAGAATGTAATCAGTCTGATTCAGTATTGATCATCTGGTGATGTCCATGTTTAGAGTCTTCTCCAGCGCCTGCATGGTACTGAAGCAACTTTGAGGAGAGGCCCCATGTCCAAGGGCAAGGGCAAAGGAAAAGCCCAGGAAGACCGTTGGAGGGACAAAATCAATTTAGAATCAAACCTCATACCTTCCAGAGAGGCTCAGAGTGCCCAAACAAACACTGGGTGCACCAGAAGCCAAAAACCCCCAGAGACTGAGAAGAACTGTGTTTTGAGTATCTCCTGCGGAGATACAGGTCACCAGAGGACTGCTGCAGGGGCAGGAGCTCTGGGTACAGTAGACCTGGGTATGGCATAAGCTCTCCTGGAGGAGGTCACCATTAACTCCACCATAGAGCCACCAGAACTTTCATAGGCCTGGGGAAACTGACTCTTGGAGGGCACAAACAAAATCTTGTGTGCACCAGGACCCAGGAGAAGGGAGCAGTAACTCCACAAGAGACTGACCCAGACTTGCCTATGAGCATCCAAGAGTCTCTGGCAGAGATTTGGGTCAGCAGCAGCCTGCTGCAGAGTTGGGGGCACTGAGTGCAGCAGTGGGTGCATGGGACCTTTTGAAGGAGGTCACCATTATCTTAATTACCTCCACCGTAGTTTGGCCTCAGGTCAAATAACAGGGAGGGAACACAGCCCCGCCCATCAACAGAAAATTGGATTAAAGATTTACTGAGAACTGGAGAAGGCAATGACACCCCACTCCAGTACTCTTGCCTGGAAAATTCCATGGACGGAGGAGCCTGGTAGGCTGCAGTCCATGGGGTCGCTGAGGGTCGGACACGACTGAGCGACTTAACTTTCCCTTTTCACTTTCATGCATTGGAGAAGGAAATGGCAGCCCACTCCAGTGTTCTTGCCTGGAGAATCCCAGGGGTGGGGGAGCCTAGTGGGCTGCCGTCTATGGGGTCGCACAGAGTCGGACACGACTGAAGCAACTTAGCAGAGCATGGCCCTGCCCATTAGAACAAGACCCAGTTTCCCCTTCAGTCAGTCTTTCCCGTCAGGAAGCTTCCATAAGCCTCTTATCCTTCTCCATCAGAGGGAAGACAGAATGAAAACCCTATCATAGAGCCTGTAAACTCCAAGACTTGATATAATAGTGCAGATGATCCAGGATCTTTGAAAAGGAATGGAGAAGATGCAAGAAATGTTTACCAAAGACCTAGAAGAACTAAAAAACAAGTAAAGAGAGATGAACAATACACTGGAAGGAATTAAGAGCAGAATAACTGAAGCAGAAGAACAGATAAGTGACCAGATAAGAACAGGTAAGAAAGGTAGAAACATTGCTGTAGAACAGAATATAAAAAAAGAATGAAAAAAAAAAAAATGAAGATAGCCTAGGAGTCTTTTGGGACATTAAAAACACAAACAGTTGCATTATAAGAGTTCCAGAAGGAGAAGACAGGAAGACAGGTTCAAGAAGGGAGAGTAGAAGGATGTGCACTCATCTTCTCCTGTGAGAACACCAAAATCACAAATGGCTGTTAAGAACAACCATCTACAGGAGAATGCTGGAACCTACCAAAAAAAAAAAAAAAATCCTATGTCCAAGGACAAAGGAGAAGTTGAAACAAGATGGTAAGAGGGGTGTGATCATATATAAAATCAAGCCTCATACCCACCAGAGATCCTTGGAGGGCACATACAAAACCTTGTGCACATCGGGACCCAGCAAAAGGAGCAGTGACTCCAACAAGAAACTGAGCCAGACCTGCCTTTGAGTGTTTGAGGGTCTCCTGCAGAGGCATGGATCAGCAGTGGCCCACTGCAGGGACAGGGTAGCAGCAGTCCTGGAAGGTGTGACATGCGGCATAAGTCCTCTTGGAGAAGGTCACCATTAATAATATAGAGCTGTCAGGTGGGTGATCCACAAACTAGAAAACAATTATACCAAAGAAGTTCTTACAGTGTTACAAAATTTCTAGGCTCCCAACAGACTTCACAACCTGGGGATCCAGCAAAGGGACTTACAATCCCCAGGAAACCTGACTTTGAAACTAGTGGGACTTGATTATGGAATTTCCACAGGACTGGGGAAACAGAGAGTCTTGCAGGGCATAAACGAAACCTTGTGCACACTAGAACCCAGGAAAAATGAGCAGTGGCAGCACAAGAGACTAAGTCAGACTTGCCTGTGAGTGTCCAGGAGTCTCCAGCGGAGCTGTAGGTTGACAGTGGCCAGCATGGGGTCAGGGGCACTGATAGCAGAAGCCCGAGGACATACTTTCATAAGTCCTTTTGGGGGAGGTCACCATTTCCCCTACCATAGTTTGGCCTAGGCCAAACACAGCCCCATTGATTAGCAGAAATTGAATTAAAGATTTGCTCAGCATGACCCTGCCCATCAAAGCAGACCTAGCTTTCCCCACAGCCAGCCCCTCCCACCAGGAAGCTTGCACAAACCTCTTATCCTCATCCGTCAGTGGGCAGACAGAATGAAAACCACAATCACAGAAAACTAACCAAAATGATCACATGGATCACAGCTTTGTGGAACTTAATGAAACATGTATGGTGACCCAAGATGGATGGGGTCATGGTGGAGAATTCTGACAAAACATGGTCCACTGAAGAAGGGAATGGCAAACAACCTCAGCATTCTTGTCTTGAGAACCACATGAACAGGAATGAAAAGGAAAAGGAAAAAAGATATGACATGGAAATATGAAAGCCCAGGTTGGTAGGTGACCAATATACTACTGGAGAAGAGGGGAGAAATAGCTCCAGTAGGAATGAAGAGGCTGAGCCAAAGCAGATGTCCATCAGCAGATGAATGGATAAGAAAGCTATGGTACATATACACAATGGAGTATTACTCAGCCATTAAAAAGAATACATTTGAATCAGTTCTAATGAGGTGGATGAAACTGGAGCCTATTATACAGAGTGAAGTAAGCCAGAAGGAAAAACATAAATACAGTATACTAATGCATACATATGGAATTTAGAAAGATGGTAACAATAACCCTGTACGAGACAGCAAAAGAGACACTGATGTATAGAACAGTCTTATGGACTCTGTGGGAGAGGGAGAGGGTGGGAAGATTTGGGAGAATGACATTGAAACATGTAAAATATCATGTAAGAAACGAGTTGCCAGTCCAGGTTCGATGCACGATACTGGATGCTTGGGGCTAGTGCACTGGGACGATCCAGAGGGATGGTATGGGGAGGGAGGAGGGAGGAGGGTTCAGGATG
>NW_011494744.1:4244-16206 GCF_000754665.1 Bison bison bison | reverse complement strand
GAGGGTTCAGGATGGGGAACACATGTATACCTGTGGCGGATTCATTTTGATATTTGGCAAAACTAATACAATTATGTAAAGTTTAAAAATAAAATTAAAAAAAAAAAAAAAGAGAGAGAGAAATGACACCCAGTTGTGGATGTGACTGGTGGTGAAAGCAAAGTCCAATGCTGTAAAGAACAGTATTGCATAGGAACCTGGAATGTTAGGACCATGAATCAAGGTAAGTTGGAAGTGGTCAAGCAAGAGATGGCAAGACTGAACATCAACATTTTAGGAATCAGTGAACTAACATGGACAAGAATGGGCAAATTTAATTCAGATGACCATTATATCTACTACTGCAAGCAAAAATCCCTTAAAAGTAAAGGAGTAACCCTTAGTCAAAAAAAGGAGTCTGAAATGCAGTAGTTGGGTGCAATCTCAAAAACAACAGAATGATCTCAGTTCATTTCCAAGGCAAACAATTCAATATCTCAGTAATCCAAGTCTATGCCCCAACCACTAATGCTGAAGAAGATGAAGTTGAATGGTTCTATGAAGACCTACAAGACCTTCCAAAACTAACACCAAAAAATTATGTCCTTTACATCATAGGGAATTGGAATGCAAAAGTAGGAAGTCAAGAGATACATGGAGTAACAAGCAAGTTTGGTCTTGGAGTACAAAATGAAGCAAGGCAAAAGTTAACAGAGTTTTGCCAAGATAACACACTGGTCATAGCAAACACTCTCTTCCAACAAAACTCTATACATGGATATCACCAGATGGTCAATACCAAAATCAGATTGATGATATTCTTCACAACCAAAGATGGAAAAACTGTATACAGTCAGAAAAAATCAAGACTGGGAGCTGACTGTGTCTCAGATCATGAACTCCTTATTGCAAACTTCAGACTTACATTGAAGAAAGTAGATAAAAACCACCAGATCATTCACATATGATCTAAATCAAATCTCTTACAATTATACAGCAGAAGTGACAAATATATTAAAGGGATTAGATCTGATAGAGTGTCTGAAAAACTATGGACATAGGTTCGCAACACTGTACAGGAGGCAGTGAACAAAACCATTCCCAAGGGGAAAAAAATGCAACAAGGCAAAATGGTTGTCTGAAGAGGCCTTACCAATCGGTGAGAAAAGAAGAGAAGTGAAAGGCAGAGGAGAAAGGAAAGATATAACCATCTGAATGAAGAGTTTCAAATAATAGCAAGGAGAAATAAGAAAGCCTTCCTAAATGAATAAAGCAAAGAAATAGAGGAAAACAATAGGATGGGAAAGACTAGAGATCTCTTCAAGAAAATTAGAGATACCAGGGGAACATTTCATGCAAAGATGGGCACAATAAAGGATAGAAATGATATGGATCTAACATAAGCAGAAGATATTAAGAAGTGGCAAGAATACATAGAAGAAGTATACAATAAATGTTTTAATGACCCAGACAACAACTATGGTGTGCTCACTCACTTAGAGCCAGACATCCTGGAGTGAGAAGTTAAGTGGGCCTTAGGAAGGATTACTATGAACAAAGCTAGTGGAGGTGATGAAATTCCAGTTGAGCTATTTCAAATCCCAAATGATGAAGCTCGTAAAAGTGCTGCACTCACTAGGCCAGCAAATTTGGAAAGTTCTGCAGTGGTCAGGGATGGGGGAGCCTGGTGGGCTGCCGTCTCTGGGGTCTCACAGAGTCGGACACAACTGAAGCGACTTAGCAGCATTGGTCACAGGGCTGAAAAAGGTCAGTTGTCATTCCAATCCCAAAGAAAGGCAATGCCAAAGAATATTCATACTACTGCACAATTGCACTCATTTCACATGCTAGCCAAGTAATACTCAAAATTTTCCAAGCTAAGCTTCAACAGTATGTGAACAGACAACTTCCAGACGTATACACTGGATTTAGAAAAGGCAGAGGAACCAGAGATCAAATTGCCAATACCCATTGGATCATAGAAAAAGCAAGGGTATTTCAGAAAACCATCTACTTCTGCTTCATTGACTACACTAAAGCCTTTGACCACATGTATCACAACTAACTGTGGAAAATTCTTAAAGAGATGGGAATACCAGAGCAGCTTACCTGCCTCCTGAGAAACCTCTATGCAGGTCGATAACCAACAGTTAGAATTGTACATGGAACAACAGACTGGTTCAAAATTGGGAAAGGAATATGACAAGGCTGTATATTGTCATCCTGCTTATTTAACTTATATGTAAAGTGTGCCATTCAAAATGTTGGGCTGGATGAATCACAAGCTGGAATCGAGATTGCAGGGAGAAATACCAATAACCTCAGATATGCAGATGATACCACCTTAATGAGAGAAATAAAGAGAAACTAAAGAGTCTCCTGATGAAGCTGAGTCCTTCATTGGAAGGACTGATTATGAAGGTGAATCTCCAATACTTTGACAACCTGATGCTGACTCATTGGAAAAGATCCTGATGCTCAGAAAGATTGAGGGCAGGAGAAGATGGGGGAGAGAGGAGGTGAGATGGTTGGATGGCATCATCAACTCAATGGGCATGAGCTTGAGCAAACTCCAGGAGATAGTGAAGGACAGGAAAGCCTGGAGTGCTGCAGTCCATGGGGTTGCAAAGGGTCGGACATGACTGAGTGATTCAACAATGAACAAGAAAGAGAAGAGAGAGAGAACAGACCTGAGCAAGCATTCAAAAAGATAATAGCTGAAAACTTCCCTAGCATAGGAAAAGAAATACTCAGCCAAGTCTAGGAAGCACAGAGAGTCCCAGGCAGGATAAACCCAAGGATGAACACACCAAGACACATAGTAATCAAACTGACAAAAATTAAAGACAAAGATAAAATATTTAAAAAACAAGGGGAAAAAATGACAAATAGCATACAAGGGAACTCCTGTAAGTTTATCAGCTGATTTCTCAACAGAATCTCTACAAGCCAGAGGGAATGGCACAATATATTCGAAGTGATGAGAAGGAAGAAGATATAACCAAGAATATTCTACCCATCAAGTCTGTCATTCAGATTTAAAGGCGAAATCAAAAGCTTTAAAAAGGCAAAAGTTAAGAGAATTCAGCACCACCAAACCAGCTTTACAACAAATGAAAAAGGAACTTCTCTAGACAGGAAACACAAGAGAAGGAAGAGACCAACCTACAAAAAATAAACTCAAAACAATTAAGAAAATGGTAATAGGAGCATATATATTGATAATAATCTTACATGTAAATGGATTAAATGCACCAGCCTAAAGACAGTCTGGGTGGATGAAAGATGAAATATATGCATGTATGCATTTCCACTTACCACATCGCTCTACTTAAGCCCTCAAAATGTAATTATTTTTTACTTTTAGGTTAATCGTGTTTCCATTATGGCTTGCAACTGCAATTATGTACTTTTTGTCTGGCTATTAATTGTGAAAACTGATAAACGTCTCTCATTATTGTGATTAGGTGACTACTGTTCATTTAATACCATTGTGTCATGATTGGTCAACAGAAAATAATAGAATTCTATATTACTAAAACTACCACTTAATAGAAAAACCCATAATCACTTTTTCAAATCCAGATGCACATTAGAATTATCTTTGAATTTTTTGAAAAATGTAAATGCTTAGGTATTGTTATTTTCTCCAAAGTTCCAGATGTGATTCTAGTGAGCAGCCATATTTAAAAGTAACTGGATTATATGATAATTTTTTATTTTTATCTAGTTTATTTCACTTTTTCTCTTTCATATTCAGTGTTCCCATTTCATTTAGTTTATGTTTTCCAATTTCTCTGTCCATTTTTGTTGTTGTTCTTTCTCAAACCTTTATCAGAAAAGGTTTCATTTATATATGTATAATACAATATATATATTTTAGAAAACTTATGAATTTTTGCTTAGCTAAAAAATATATGACATTTTGGTTCCACTTGTTTTACTATGTATGAATAGAATGCTAGAATTCTAAGTTATATTCACTCAAACCTTTGATATAATTCCATTTATTCTGGCATCAAGTATTACTGCTGAAACTCTAGAAAGCTTATTATCTTAGTGATTTTTTTAAAATTTCAAATGAGGCTTGAAATTTCTAATCCAATTATGAAAAATAGTTAAGAGATACTGTGTTGTAAAACAAACAAACAAACAAAAACAAGAAATTAACATGTGGTACAGTATTAACTGGGCTTCCCTGGTAGCTCAGCTGGCAAAGATTCTGCCTGCAATGCAGGAGACCCCAGTTCATTCCTGAGTTGGGTAGATCCCCTGGATATAGGCTACCCACTCTAGTATTCTTGGGCTTCCCTGGTGGCTCAGACAGTAGAGAATCTGCCAGCAATGTGGGAGACCTGGGTTTGACAACTGGATTGTGAAGATCCCCTGGAGAAGGACATGGCAACACACTCCAGTATTCTTACCTAGAGAATCCCCATGGACAGAGAGGAGCCTGGTAGGCTACAGTCCATGGGATCACAAAGCAACTTGGACATGACTGAGCAACTCAGCAAAACTCAGCACAGCACAGTACAGCACAGCACAGTACTAACTAAAGCACAGATTTTGTTCAAATTTCACAAAATTTTATGCTAGTGTCCATTGTTTGTTTTCATACCTTATTTAAGATTCCACATTGTATTTAGTTGCCTTGAGCTGCTTCAGCTGCATGCAGCAAATTCTGATAAATGCTCTTTTCATTTTTATTTCATTACAAATATTTTTTAATTTTCCTTGTTATTGCTTCTTAGATATACCCATCATGTAAAAGTGGATATTTAATTTCCAGATACTTAGAATTTTTAGAGTATCCTTGATATTAATTTCTCATTTAGATGCTTTCTTCTCTTCAATCACCCTCTGTGCTTTTTCTTTTAACCTTTTTAAGGTTTTCAATGGCTAAGTCAAAGATCTGTCTTGATAAATGTCACATTGCACTTGAAAATATGTGAGCTATTTTAAAATATCTTTTGATATTGATTTCTGACATAATCCACAGTGGTAAGAGAACACACTCTGTATGATGTCAATATCTTTAGATCATGAAATTTTTGCACCTTGTTTTATGTCCCTGGATATGTTCCACTGTCTCCTGGTTTATAGTATATGGGAACTTGAATAGAATTTTTATCCTGCTATTGTGTGAAAATTGTATAAATCTAACTATGTTGAATTGATTCATAGTGCTTTTTAGATCTACTGTATACTTCTACTTTTCTTTCTATTCATTTATTAATTTTTGAGAATTTGATCTCCAACTAAAAATCTCCAGCTAAAAACCTTAATTTATCTACTTAAAAAAATAATTGCAATACACAGTGGAACTATACGCAAATTTGTTCTATATTTTCCAAGTCGCCTGTAAATGTGATATCATACTTTCATAATTTAAAGGATTAAAAATATTTAAAAATAAAAAAATAGATAACTAACTAGAACTTACTATATAGCACAGGGGGTCTACTCAATATTCTATAATTGTCTATATGGGAAAATAATCTAAAGGATAAAAAAAGTGGATATATGTATATGTACAACCTATTCACTTTGCTGCATACTTGAAACTAACTTTTGTAAATCAAGTATACTCCAATAAACTTGTTTAATTTGGTAATAAGTAAATAAAAATGGTATAGAATATACTGATTGTCTTCAAAGTCATAAATTTGCAACTGATCGTTGACTTGAATCCAGAGTTTTGAGCTGTTTTTTGGTATCAAATTATTTATTTCAGTGGTTCTCAATCCTGACTGCACAGTGGACTTTTTTTTTTTTTTAATTATCAAATGTGGATCCCAGCCCAGTACAAGTAAATGAAAGTCTCCAAAGTCATTCCTGGACAGAGGAAAAACAAGACTAAAGGACACTTTAATTTTATCTTTATCAGTGGCAAAGTCCACTCAGAATAGAGTATAAAGTGGATGTGATTGATTGATATCTTTAGTCCTCAGAGAGACCCAGGTTGAATAGCAGGGACTTAGATTTCAGGCTCACAGTCGTCTGAGTAAGAAGAGAAGGCGTCAATGGATCTGGCTGTGGTCCTGGTGCTCTGTCTCTCCTGTCTGCTTCTCCTCTCACTTTGGAAACAGAGCTCTGGGAAAGGGAAGCTCCCGCCAGGCCCCACTCCTCTGCCAATTCTTGGAAACATCCTACAGTTAGATGTTAAGAACATCAGCAAATCTTTAACCAACGTAAGTAGACTTTATGCTCCTCCAGTGGCTTGAAAAGGGTAAGTAAATTAAGCCTAGTTTTAAAAATAATATATATTTCTCTGGGCACATTGTTTTTTTTTTTTTTTCTTTTACTTTTTAATTTGTATTTATTTATTTTTTAGTGCATTGGGTCTTCCTTGCTGTGCACAAGCTTTCTCTAGTTGTGGCAGATTGGAGCTACTCTCTAGTCGCAGCGCACAGGCTGCTCATTGTGGTGGAGCATGGGTCCTACGGCACATGGACTCAGGAGTTGTGGAATACAGGCTTAGTTGCCCTTGGACATAAGGAATCTTTCTGCACCAGGGATTGAACTTTCATCAGCAGGTGAAATCTTAACCACTGGACCACCAGGGAAGTCCTGGGCACACTGTTAAAACAGATCAGCAAATTATCCCCTGTAAATTCTGGTATTTCTGTTGCCTTTTCTGGCCTGTCATTGTCATAAGTAGAGAAAAGAAGTAATGTGTTTTGTGAGCAGAGAAATATTTGTCTTTGCACATGTAATAGAATCAAAATAATGAAGTGGCAAAAGCTGCAAGTGTTACTTCCCTTTTTCATTTCACAGCCATTTTCTATGATTTGGGACTGAAAGTAAATGATAAGCTTTTTGTGATTAGAGATTTCCTTGCAGAAGTCTTTTACTATATAAGCTGTATGTATTGTTCAGATGGCTATGAAAATAGAACTTTTCTGAAGAAGTGCATTGTGCTCGGTATTAAGGAAATAGCTCTGCATTCAGCACAAGCATGAGTGAATGAGAGAAAGAAGTCACCAGTCAGGGTCCCAGAAGCACTCATTTGGATTCTGCAAGAAGGTCCTATCTGTACCAGGTAAATACTGCAGGATGGAAGATGCTGTTCCTCCATGAGATATGCATGTCCTGACACTGCCTCTATGATGCTTCCTCCCTTTCTGTGTTAGTGACACCACTGGATCTCAAACTAAGCTGGGCATTAGAGTTATCTGAATTCATTTTTTAAAATATGGAATTCTAGTATTAATCAGGGCTAGCGAATATGAATTCCCATTGGAAGAACACTGCACGTGGTTCTGAAGCAGTCAGCTAGGTGATGGTTTAAAGGTGGGCCTCAGGGATTGATGCCTTGCTCCTTAAGGATCAGACAGTGAATAAGAGTTTCAAATTCAAATCTTCTATGTAGTAGCCATGGGACACTGGAAAGGAAATGGAATTCCACAACCTGTTTCCTTATTTATTGTTGTTGTTGTTCAGTTGCTCAGTCATGTCTGACTCTTTGCGACCCTGTGGACTGTAGCATGCCAAGCTTCCCTGTCCATCACCATCTGCCGGAGATTGCTCAAACTCATGTCCATTGAGACAGTGCTGCCATCCAACCATCTTGTCCTCGGTCATTCCCTTCTCCCCCTGGCTTCAATCTTTTCCAACATCAGGATCTTTTCAAATGAGTCACCTCTTCGCATCAGATGGCCAAAGCATTGGAGCTTCAGCTTCAGCATCAATCCTTCTAATGAATATTCAGGGTTGATTTCATTTAGGATTGACTGGTTTGATCACCTTGCAACCCAACGAACTCTGAAGGGTCTTCTCCAACACTACAATTCAAAGCACCAATTCTTCAGCACTCAGCCTTCTTTATGGTCCAACTCTCATATCCATACATAACTACTGAAAAAAATGTAGCTTTGACTAGACAGACTTATGTCATCAGAGTAATGTCTCTGCTTTTTAATGTGCTGTCTAGGTTGGTCATAGCTTTTCTTCCAAGGAGCAAGCTCCTTTTAACTTCATGGCTGCAGTCACTATCTGCAGTGATTTTGGAGCCCAGGAAAATAAAATCTGTCACTGTTTCCATTGTTTCCCCATCTATTTGCCATGAAGTGATGGAACCGAATGCCATGATCTTAGTTTTCTGAATGTTGAGCTTTAAGCCAATTTTTTCACTCTCCTCTTTCACTTTCATCAAGAGGCTCTTTAGTTCCTCTTTGCTTTCTGCCATAAAGGTGGTGTCATCTGTATATCTGAGGTTATTGATATTTCTCCTCAAAATCTTGATTCCAGCTCATGCTTCATCAAGCCTGGCATTTCTCATGATATACTCCTTATTTATAAGCCAGGCAAATACACCTTCTGAAGGTGCTGATATGAGAATTCATTGTAATCTGGGTACCAGTTACTTGGGCCATTTCCTAGCATAACAGATGGAAATGGAAACAGTAACAATTGCCATCATACTTACGCTAATGCAGAATTTAATAATTCAGAAATATTTAGGCTGTATGTGGCAGAATGAAAGCATAATAGTAGGATGATAATACATTATGCCTCAGGCACAATATAGTTTCAAATATTGACTTCTTTTGTTATTATGTGTACCTCCTTTCACAGCTTTCAAAAGTCTATGGCCCTGTGTTCACTGTGTATTTTGGCATGAAGCCCATCGTGGTCTTGCATGGATATGAAGCAGTGAAAGAAGCCCTGATTGATCTGGGAGAGGAGTTTTCTGGAAGAGGAATGTTTCCATTGGCTGAAAGAGCTAATATAGTAAATGGTATGTGTTAAGCATTGGCAATGGGAGTGGGCAGAATGGAAACAGGAATTTGAAGAGCTCTCCAGCAGAGCTTGGTCCATATGGGGGCCTGCCAAGTGCCAGCTTACTTCTCCTTCCCTAGGACCTCCCTCCTAGTTTCTGTTTCTCCTCCTGGTAGGAATCCTTTTCAGCAATGGGAAGACATGGAAGGAGATACGGCGCTTCTCCCTCATGACCCTGAGAAATTTCGGGATGGGGAAGAGGAGCATTGAGGACCGAGTTCAAGAGGAAGCCTGCTGCCTGGTGGAGGAGTTGAGAAAAACCAATGGTGAGCAATTCTATGCTCTTATAGCTCTATCTTTAATAGTCTTCTCTCTCTCCAATGATGCCCCTTGGAAGCATTTCAGGATGGGCCACATCTTTCCTATGGGTCATGACTGTCAGCCCTCATGTGGAGGAGAGAGAGTTTGAAGCAGAGAACCAAGCGGGCTTTTGTGTATCTATGCTTGCTGTGTGGACTTCTATGATTACACATGCTGTGTGGTTACAAAAGGTCATTTATTCATAGTGTCTCCTGAGCCCTGTTTTAATATCAGAAATCACTAAGAATAGTTTTGAATCATTTCATGAAAGAGAGAGCAGTGGTTTTCCTATATCACAAATGTGGTTGTCTGTTTTAGAGCATTTCACCAAGGAATACTTGTTAAGTGGACAGGGTGGGAATGACCTCCTCCTGCCCTTATGGAGCATGAAACAAGTGTCATATGTGTTTACTTAATTGAACTATATTCTTATATTCAGTCTCACAGACACATCTGAGAGTTATTCCAGGACCCAGGCCTGAAGTTCTGGTCAATAGTTCTGTCATCTATGATTTCAGTCCATTAGGAATATCTATCTCAGTGCAGTTCTCCTCAATCATGAGTTCTCTGTAAAGGCATGAGTCCATGCTAAGTCCCTTTGGTCATGTCGGACACTTTGTGACCTTATGGACTGTAGCCCACTAGGCTCTTCTATCCGTAGGATTCTCCTTGCAAGAATACTGGAGTGTGTTGCTGTCCCCTCCTCCAGGGTATCTTCCCAACCCAGGGATTGAACCTGTGTCTCCCTCTTAAGTCTCGTGCATTGGCAGGCAGGCTGTTTATCACTAGCTCCACTTGGGAAGCCCTCTCTGTAAAGGCAGCACTATTTAAAGATATCAGCATCAATGATTTCTTGCTACCCAATACTCACTATATTTATATTTTGAAAAAATATATGCTACACATCAGCACAATACACCAAACCAAGTGATTAATATGAAATGTTTTATTTAACTAGATTTCAACCTAATTAACACCTTTCTACCCTGTTTTCTCGAACTAGAATTTGACTCTGTTTTTGGTTTACCAAACTTTGCTCCATCATTATTGGATTTTGATAACAAATTTGTGGTAAATATTTACTTCCCACTACCAGGCACAAAGTGTTTGTCATAATGACTCTGATTTTTCAGCTTGTATTACAAATTACACTGTTTTAATTTTTTTCTTCAGAATTAAAGACTGAAAATCAGATTTCATGTGAATCACATATAGATGAAGAAATTTCCCAAAGTTTTCAAAATTACCCTCTACCTGTAAAGTAAAATAAACTTTATTTTAACCTTACAAGCCTGGAATATAAAGGAGCTTGGCATAGGAACCACTAAGTATACATTTTCCTTTTGTTCCATGCCCTACTATTTCTTTGCAATGCTTAAAAAAATTTTTATAGCAAACAACATATAACATGAGATCTATACTATTAACATATTATTGTGTGCAGGACAGTATTATTAACTGTGATCACACAGTAGGTCTCTAGAACTTTCATCCTTCATGACTGATACTCTCTACCCATTGAACTCTCCATTTCCTTTCCCCAAGGCCCTGCTAACCAGCAATCTACTTTCTATTTCTGTGAGTTTGACTTCTTTGGCTACTTCATCTAAGTGGAATCATGCAACATTGATCCTTTCACGACTGACTTTTCTATTTAGCAAAATATGCTCATGTGTCATCCATATTGTAGTATGTGACAAGATTTCTTTCACGTTTATGACTGAATAGTACTCCAGTGTGTGTATTTACATATTTTCTTTTTTGCTAATTATTGAGGGATATTTAGGTTCTTTCACTCCATGGCTATATCTATTTGAGATCCCAAATAAGTTCAGTTCTTTTGAATAAAAACTCGTAAGTGGGACTTCTGGGTAGTATAGTAATTGTATTGAATATTTCTGTTTTTTGAGGAGCCTCCACAGTCAAAATATGAGCACAAGGGCTGGTCCAACCACACCATTGGTTATTGATAAGCTGAGGCCAGCACAAAACTTAATGATTAGTGATGTCAGCATCATCTTACATACCTATTGACCAATCTTCTTTATTTTTTTAAATGAACACAAGTTAAAAATATTGTATAACTCATTAATGAGGAAATAAGTTACAACAAGTAGTAACAGAGTGTTCCAACCAGGTTATAGGACAAGGGTGGAAAAGTACAAATTTAGAGTGAAAAAATGTTGATATGGATGTGCAAATGAAGACAAAACTAGCTAGGAAAGTCAAATGAATCTCTATAGAACAGAGTTTGTATGTCTAGAGACAAGAATTATTTTGTGTCACTATTGTTGAAAATTGAAAAAGTTGCAAAATATCTCCCATAGAATTACAAAACAGTGAGCTATATAGATAGTGCATAGTTTTCTACTGAACCATACATTTTCCCTACTTGGTAGCTGTAACTACACCTACATATCCAGATTTTTAAAAAATCAACTTCCTGAATGGATGTGGTCTACACTCAATATTTTCCCCCAGGTTCATTGAGATGTAATTGATACTGTGTAAGTTTAAAGTATACAATATGTTGATTTTATATACTCATATATTGAAATAGATTACTACCATAGCATTGTCTAGCACCTCCATCAAAGTCCCATAATTACCTTTCTTGAGAAAACATGTAAAATCTAATTTCTCAGCAATTTTTAGATATATAGAATTGATGCTTTTGAACTGTGGTATTGGATAAGACTCTTGAGAGTCCCTTGGACTGCAAGGAGATCCAACCAGTCCATTCTAAAGGAGGTCAGCCCTGGGTGTTCTTTGGAAGGAATGATGCTAAAGCTGAAACTCCAGTACTTTGGCCACCTCATGCGAAGAGTTGACTCATTGGAAAAGACTCTGATGCTGGGAGGGATTGGGGGCAGGAGGAAAAGGGGATGACAGAGGATGAGAT
>NW_011494744.1:1932-4144 GCF_000754665.1 Bison bison bison | reverse complement strand
GAGGATGAGATGGCTGGGTGGCATCACCGACTCAATGGACGTAAGTTTGAGTGAACTCCGGGAGTTGGTGATGGACAGGGAGGCCTGGCATGCTGCGATTCATGGGGTCGCAAAGAGTCGGACACGACTGAGTGACTGAACTGAACTGAACTGAACTGAATATGGCTATGTTAATCCTATTAATATTGTTGTGCATTAGATTCCCCAGAACTGATTCATTTTCTAACTGGAAATCTGTACTATTTGAGCAACATCTCCTTATTTCCCCAACCTCCTGCCCCATAGAAACCATCCTTCTACTCTGTTTCTATGAGTTAGTTTTTCTTTTTTTTACATTCCACATATAAGTGATTTCATATAGCATTTGTCTTGTCTGTCTTATTTCACTCAGCATAATATGCTCATTATCCATTCAGTGGTAGCAAATACAAGGATTTACTTCTTCTCATGGATGAATAGTATTCCATCGTGTGTGTGTATGTATATATCACTCAAGTGCTGCATTTAAAGTGATGTATATACAGGACACACTTGAACAACATGGGTTTGAACTCATTGGTCTACTGATATGTGTTTATTTACCAGTAAGTACTTGCTACAGTACCACATGATTCATGCTTGGTTGGATCCTGGAACATGCAACTGCAGATATGGAAGGCCAACTGTAAAATTGTGCATGGACTTTGAATTGTGGCCACGTGGGATGCGGGTCAGTGCTCCATCCCCATGTTGTTCAAGGGTCAACTCTTTGTGTGTATATTTATTTTTACTTTATCCATTCAACAGTTGATGGAGACTTAGTTTGTCTCCATATCTTAGACACTGTAAATAATGCTGCAATAAACATGAGGTATAGAAACCTCTATGATATTCTGCTTTCATTTCATTCAGAAGGAGCAGTGCTGGATCATATGGTGGTTCTATTTTTAATATATAGAAGAACCTCCACACTGTTTTACATAGTGACTATAGAAGTTTACATTCACTCCAATAGTGTTTGCTGCTAAGTCACTTCAGTCGTGTCCAACTCTGTGCGACCCCATAGACGGCAGCCCACCAGGCTCCCCCGTCCCTGGGATTCTCCAGGCAAGAACACTGGAGTGGGTTGCCATTTCCTTCTCCAATGCATGAAAGTGAAAAGTGAAAGTGAAGTCACTCAGTCATGTCTGACTCTTAGCGACTCCATGGACTGCAGTGTACCAGGCTCCTCTGTCCATGGGCTTTTCCAGGCAAGAGTACTGGAGTGGGGTGCCATTGCCAATAGTGTTTAAGTGTTCCCTTTTCTCCACATCCCAGTCAACTCTTGTTATTTCTTGACTTTTGATGGCAGCCATTCTAACGTGTGTTTTGTGGTTTTAATCTCCATTTTCCGGACAAATGGTAATGTTGAGAGCATTTATGCACTTGTTGGCCATTTACATGTCTTTTGACAGATGTCTGTTCAGTTCCTCTGCCCACTTTTAACCAGGTTGCTTTTCTTTTTATTGCGTTGTATGAGTTCTCTACATATTTTGGATACTAACCCCTTATAAGAAATATGGTTTGCGAAGATGGCGGAGGAGTAGGATGGGGAGAACACTTTCTCCCCCACAAATTCATCAAAAGAGCATTTAAATGTCTAGTAAATTCCACAAAACAACTTCTGAATGCCGGCAGAGGACATCAGGCACCCAGAAAAGCAATCCAACTCTTCGAAAAGAGGTAGGAAAAAATATAAAAGACAAAAAAAGAGACAAAAGAGGGAGGGACGGAGTTCCGTCCCGGGAAGGGAGTCTTAAAAAGAGAGAGGTTTCCAAACACCAGGAAACCTTCTCACTGCCGAATCTGTGCCGAGCTTTGGAAGCACAGAGGGCAACATAACAGGAAGAAAAAATAAATAAACAATTAAAACTCGAAGATTGAGAGTCCTACGGTAACTCCCCCAGCGGAGAAGCAGCGCAGACGCCTGCACGCGCCATTAGCAACCGGGGGCTGGGCAGGGAGGCGCAGCGCGGGCTGCATCGCTTAGAGTAAGAATCTGGCCTGAATACCCTGAGCACTATCTGAGCAAAATAATTTGGGCTAGCAAACCAGACTGTGGGATATCTACCAGGCGAAAAGCCAGCCCCAACTTAAGACACCGCCAGGCCCGCGCACGGAACAAAAATTGAACAGAGATAGCCGGCTGCAGACCTTCCCCCTCCGGTGACAGGCAGCCAGAGCCAGAAGGGGG
>NW_011494744.1:1101-1613 GCF_000754665.1 Bison bison bison | reverse complement strand
GCCCCAGAGAGACATTATCTATAAAACTGTAAGCAGGCTTCTTTGCTAACTAAAACTTTTTGGGGGTCTGGACGGTTAACATCTGCCTGAGAAGGTGCGCCGGTTTTACACCCAGATAACCGAGTGGCGGGGAGGCGATAAGTCGCAGCATTGGCGCTCGCCAAACACCTCATCACTTGAGCTGCTCGGACCTGGGAAGAGCACAAAACTCAGGCCCAACTGAGTCGGCGCCTCTGAGGACTACCCGAGTGCCTGAATCTGAGCGGCTTGGACCTGGGAGGTACATGCAACCCAGGGCCAGCCTCGGATTGTTCCCGGCGGAACAACCTAGAGCCCGAGCAGTGTGGGCAGGGAGGCTACACGCGCCGTGAGCGGGGGCAGACCCATTGTGGCTGAGGCACTGCGAGCGCATGTCAGTGTTATTTGTTTGCAGCATCCCTCCCTCCCTCCCCACAGCGCAACTGCACAAAGCGAAGAAATACAGCTCCACCCATCAAAACACCGACACAAGC
>NW_011494744.1:0-293 GCF_000754665.1 Bison bison bison | reverse complement strand
AAATAGGGACCAAAAGAAAGCAGGAGTAGCAATACTCATATCAGATAAAATAGACTTTAAAACAAAGGCTGTGAAAAGAGACAAAGAAGGTCACTACATAATGATCAAAGGATCAATCCAAGAAGAAGATATAACAATTATAAATATATATGCATCCAACACAGGAGCACCGCAGTATGTAAGACAAATGTTAACAAGTATGAAAGGAGAAATTAACAATAACTCAATAATAGTGGGAGACTTTAATACCCCACTCACACCTATGGATAGATCAACTAAACAGAAAATTAACA
>NW_011494743.1:5921052-5922605 GCF_000754665.1 Bison bison bison | reverse complement strand
TACATCCCCTCTGTTGTCTGAGCCAGTCCGAGCTGATTTCACTGTTATTTTCCAAGATTCCATTCTGTTACATATTCTCTCCCTGATTTGTATTTACAATATGCCTAAGGCAAGGAGATGAAATGAATGTTTAAAATGGTCCTAACACTTTTATCTGCTTCTAAAGTACTTTCCCAAACTTTAAATTGTTTTTCAAGCACAATAGCCAAATGATCACCTTCTTGTCACTGTGGTTCCAACTTGTCAGCAACTCATTTCTTCCACAACTTCCAAAAGCAAAAGACAGACTAGCTCGAAGTCCCCTACCCTTTCATCTGATCAGAAAAGAATGATCATAATTCAGAGTCCTGTCCTCATGAGAGAATTGCCTCTTGCAAATCAGTCTATCTTCCAGTCTCTAAGCTCCCACTTCAGAGAGCCTCTGAGCAGAAGCATTGCTGTCTAGTCCCCAGAGAACCCCATCCACCAGCAAGAAACAGGACACTAGGAATCTTTATGTCTTGAGGTATCAGAAAAAAGATCTCGGATGTAGAATGAGGGGGAAAGGCTAGAAAATGCCGGGTTGTGCTATGTTTTGTTCATTCCCTGTCTTCTATTTTTAGTTTCCTCCAGGAGCTAAAAGACCACAGGCAACGTTTAGTGTTCTGCATATTGGCTACTTTACACGAACCTAAAAACAAGCACAGGACAGCCTACTGGCCATCGTAACATTTCTCCCTTGCTGGCCAGAAGCAAAACAAAGATAATGTATGAACCAGCCTCTTCAATCCATTCATCTTCTCGAGATACGCCAGATTCTCAACCTGGAAAGATGCCCGATGGTGAACATCCATCTTTTAAATGTCATTGAAACAAGTCTCCTACTTGAAACACAAAGTCATTTTTCCCTTTGCTATTACTAAGGAAAACTTTTTCCAAATGGCATGCCCTCCTGAAAACTCAAATATAGATAGAACAGGCCCATTACAAAAATACACATCTGTACGTGCCCAGAATATAAAGGGAATCAAGTGGGCCGAGTGGAGAGCACACAGGAAGCCAATGGAAAGCAGACACAGGGACCTCAAAGATGAACCTGGCTTCTTACTTAAGTTCTGTTTCACATGAGCTTTCTTGTCTGTGCTTCTGAGAGAATGTAAGACACCGCAAAAGGGGGTCAAATAGACTCGAAGCATAAAATGGTCCCCAGTAGGTCTGTCAGACTCTGACCATAGCTTCTGCTTCTACCTGTTCTGATCGATCCATCTTCCTCCCATCACACTACCTTTCCTTCACCTCCTCCAGGCTCATCTGCAAATAGCCCTGTCCTCTGGTGCCCGTGGGGCCTGAAACTTCATTAGCACTATATTTTCAGGAAATTTGTATTGGAGTATAGTTATTTTATAATGTCACTTTCTGTTTTACAGTAAAGTGAATACGTATATACATAGCCACTTTTTTTCAGATTTACTTTCCATTTAGGTCACCACAAATTATTGAATAGAGTTCCCTGTGCTAAACAGTAGGTTCTCATTAGTCATCTGTTTTATACATGGTGATGTATATATGTCAGT
>NW_011494743.1:5917014-5917928 GCF_000754665.1 Bison bison bison | reverse complement strand
CTTTGGCTGCAAAGAATATAATCAATCTGGTTTCAGTGTTGACCATCTGGTGATGTCCAAGTGTAGAGTCTTCTCTTGTGTTGTTAGAAGAGGGTGTTTGCTATGACCAGTGCATTCTCTTGTCAAAACTCTATTAGCCTTTGCCCTGCTTCATTCTGTACTCCAAGGTCAAATTTGCCTGTTACTCCAGGTGTTTCTTAACTTCCTACTTTTGCATTCCAGTCCCCTGTAATGAAAAGACATCTCTTTTGGGTGTTAGTTCTAGAAGGTCTTGTAAGTCTTCATAGAACTGTTCAATTTCAGCTTCTTCAGCATTACCAATCATGGCATAGACTTGGAATACTGTGATATTGAATGGTTTGCCTTAGAAATGAACAGAGATCATTCTGTTGTTTTTGAGATTGCATCCAAGTACTGCATTTCAGACTCTTTTGTTAACTATTATGGCTACTCCATTTCTTCTAAGGGATTCTTGCCCACGGTAGTAGATACAATGGTCATCTGAGTTAAATTCACCCATTCCAGTCCATTTTAGTTCTCTGATTCCTAAAATGTCAATGTTTACTCTTTGAATCTGTGGATCACAAAAAACTGAGGAAAATACTTCAAGAGATGGGAATACCAGACCACCTGATCTGCCCCTTGAGAAATCTGTATGCAGGTCAGGAAGCAACAGTTAGAAATGGACATGGAATAACAGACTGGTTCCAAATAGGAAAAGGAGTCCATCAAGGCTGTATATTGTCAGCCTGCTTATTTAACTTATATGCAGAGTATATCATGAAAAACGCTAGGCTGGATGAAGCATAAGCTGGAATTAAGACTGCTGGGAGAAACATCAATAGCCTCAGATATGCAGATGACACCACCCTTATGGCAGAAAGTGAAGAGAAACTAAAGAGTCTCTTGATGAA
>NW_011494743.1:5916132-5916914 GCF_000754665.1 Bison bison bison | reverse complement strand
CAATGAATTTCACGTTTTTCTCAAGCGCACATGGAACCTTCTCCAGGATAGATCACATCCTGGGCCATAAAGCTAGCCTTGGTAAATTCAAAAAAATAGAAATCATTCCAAGCATCTTTTCTGACCACAATGCAGTAAGATTAGATCTCAATTACAGGAGAAAAACTATTAAAAATTCCAACATATGGAGGCTGAACAACACGCTGCTGAATAACCAACAAATCACAGAAGAAATCAAAAAAGAAATCAAAATTTGCATAGAAACGAATGAAAATGAAAACACAACAACCCAAAACCTGTGGGACATGGTAAAAGCAGTCCTAAGGGGAAAGTTCATAGCAATACAGGCACACCTCAAGAAACAAGAAAAAAGTCAAATAAATAACCTAACTCTACACCTAAAGCAACTAAAAAAGGAAGAAATGAAGAGCCCCAGGGTTAGTAGAAGGAAAGAAATCTTAAAAATTAGAGCAGAAATAAATGCAAAAGAAACAAAAGAGACCATAGCAAAAATCAACAAAGCCAAAAGCTGGTTCTTTGAAAGGATAAATAAAATTGACAAACCATTAGCCAGACTCATCAAGAAACAAAGGGAGAAAAATCAAATCAACAAAATTAGAAACGAAAATGGAGAGATCACAACAGACAACACAGAAATACAAAGGATCATAAGAGACTACTATCAACAATTATATGCCAATAAAATGGACAACGTGGAAGAAATGGACAAATTCTTAGAAAAGTACAACTTTCCAAAACTCGACCAGGAAGAAATAGAAAAT
>NW_011494743.1:5910573-5913268 GCF_000754665.1 Bison bison bison | reverse complement strand
CGATGCGTGATACTGGATGCTTGGGGCTGGTGCACTGGGATGACCCAGAGGGATGGTGTGGGGAGGGAGGAGGGAGAAGGGTTCAGGATGGGGAACACATGTATGCCTGTGGTGGATTCATTTTGATATTTAGCAAAACTAATACAATTATGTAAAGTTTAAAAATAAAATTAAAAAAAAAAAAAGAAAGCTGAGCAACGAAGAATTGATGCTTTTGAACTGTGGTGTTGGAGAAGACTCTTGAGAGTTCCTTGGACTGCAAGGAGATCCAACCAGTCCATCCTAAAGAAAATCACTCCTAAATGTTCATTGGAAGGACTGATGTTGAAGCTGAAACTCCAATACTTTGGCCACCTGATGCGAAGAGCTGACTCATTTGAAAAGACCCTGATGCTGGGAAAGATTGAAGGTGAGAGGAGAATGAGATGACAGAGGATGAGGTTAGATGGACATGAGTTTGAGTCAACTCTGGGAGTTGGTGATGGACAGGGACGCCTGGCGTGCTGCGGTCCATGGGATCTCAAAGAGTCGGACACGACTGAGTGACTGAACTGACTGAAGTGAGGTGATAAAGCTGCTTCCCTGGTGGCCCAGGTGGTAAAGAATCCACCTGCAATACAGGAGACACAGGTTCAATCCCTGGGTTGGGAAGATCCCCTGAAGAAGGGAATGGCAACCCACTCTAGTATTCTTGCCTGAAGAATCTGATGGACAGAGGAACCTGGTGGGCTATACTCCATAAAGTTGCAAAGAGTAGGACACTACTGAGCGACTAACACACACACACACACACACACACACACACAAACACGTGATAAAAATGCCCCTAAGAAACTTCACATGAACAAAACTGCATTCTAAGACTTTGGAAAAAAAGAAAAAGGACCTGAGCTTTATAATAGGCATGCCATTTGTGTGCAATAGGATGGTCCATGGTAGAGATCTTCCAAATAGCTGTGTGTCGCTATTCTAGCTCAGATCAGTCACCTGGATGACAAAAGGGATGCAAACCACAGCTCGCCGTGTAAACCTGGAAGCTCACAGTCCATCAGGCTGGGAGGATTGAGAGAGGGAGTACGTGTGAAGCCCTGAGAACAGGTCCCAGCATACCATGAGTAACTGCGTCCTCCTGTTCTACAGCTTGGGGATAAAAGGGGCTCCCTGGTGTTTTTCTATTCCATCACCTCTCTCTGTTGTCACAGCCCATTCTGCCCATCCTGCGTGGGCAGGTGCAATCATTCTGAGCCCTGGTCCTCCCTGCCTTCCACCCTGAGCTGAGTTCACTCTCCTTGCTCACAGCCTCCTTCGCCAAGCAGGAGAGACTCAAGCCTGCCATCCCCCTGCCCCAGGAAGCAGACAAGGACGCTGCTCCGCCATCATGAACTGCACGACACGGGGCCAGTTACCTGACTCTTGTCTCAGTTTCCTCCTCTGTGAGTGGAGGCCAAGTATCACCTTCCAGGGGTGATGTGAGGTGTAGTGTCGGGCATCTGAGTGTCATATAATCCTCTGCTACTTCTATTATGAGTAGTAGTATGGTCACAGAAATTTTCTTAGCTTCTCCAGGGACCAGCTCCTCACTGTTGTTGCTGCCTACATGACTGACGTGACCTGGCCCATATTCATTCATCTGAGTCCACAAATATTTACCGAGTGCTGACTGTGTGCTACACCCTGGGCGTATAGGGATGTGAGAGATGTTCAATGATCCTTTTTTTATTGATTGAAAGTGTAGTTGATTTACGATATTATATTGGGTTCAGGTATGCAATATAATGACTCAGTATTTTTACAGATTATACTCCATTAAGTGATTACAAGATAATGGCTATAATTCCCATCAATACACCCTTCTTGCCTATCTATTTTATACATAGTAGTTCATATCCCTTAATCCCATATCCTTCACGTGCCCCTCCTTCTTCCCTGTCAAGTGGTTTCCTAAAATCTGTTTCTTTGGGATCTTATTGTCTCTACTTGGCCATATTGATGCTGGAATGACATCTACCCCTTAGCAGGCACTTACCCTGTAATTATATGCACCTTTCTCAGTCAGACCCTTATACTGCCCTGAGCACTGAGCCTGACTCCCCATTTCCAGCTAAGGACTCTGAGGTGTGGGGAGGTCAGGTGACTTGCCCACACTAGTGAGCTTTAAATGGGGGCTGTTTTACCCCTAAGCTCTCTACCACACTCTGGGGGGCCTTCTTTTTAGAGCCCACCTCCCTGTTCTCAGGGGCCAACTTTCCTGGGCACAGTGAGACCCCACCTCAATCCTAGCCCTGAGAAACTGAAAATCCTTCATTAGCATTTAGCCTCAGCCACCAGAAAACCTTTCCTGTGATCGGGAGCATCAGCAGTCCGCTCCTGTCGTGGGCCTATGGGCATTCAGGTTGACTTTGGAGGTGCTGCATGGAAAATATTAGCCTGTGAGCTCAACAACTATTCAGAAATGCCTTCCAAAGAGGCACACACATTCCAGGAATCCTTGAGTGTGAAAACGGCAAATGAGGGTCCTGGTTCCAGGCATGAACTTAGGGACAAAGCAAATGCCATGTGTATCCTTCAGCCCTCAGATAGCTGGGAGTGGGTCATCTGGGAGACTCTCATGAGAAACGAAACCAGAAGATGTTGTTTTTCTGACTTTAGATCACTTCGGGCACGGAGGAAGAGCATGGGCAGCTGGCCCAGGACC